>NC_081557.1:150726136-150786130 GCF_022355385.1 Mustela nigripes | reverse complement strand
GGGAGAGCGAGGGAGAGCGAGGGAGAGCGAGGGAGAGCGAGGGAGAGCGAGGGAGAGCGAGGGAGAGCGAGGGAGAGCGAGGGAGAGCGAGGGAGAGCGAGCGAGGGAGAGCGAGGGAGAGCGAGGGCGAGCGAGCGAGCGAGGAGAGCGAGGGCGAGCGAGGGCGAGCAAGGGAGGAAAGGGCAGAGGAGAAGCCCCAATGTGGGGCTGCATCCTGGAAATCCAGGATCATGACCTGAGCTGAAGGCAGTCACTCAACCAACTGAGCCACCCAGGTGCCCCTAATTTTTTTCATTTTTAATTAACATCAGTAAGTATTTTACTAAAAATAGAACTTCTAACTTGGGCTTCGTGTTGGCAAATATAATAGCCACTAATCCTAATTGCTAGACTTTTGAGTAGTGTGACTTTTACTTTGGTTTATTTGGGCATTCTTTTTATTATTGTTTCACTTCACCTTTTAACTATCTTCTATGATAATTTCTTAAAAATCTTTTTTGGTCTTTCCTTAAAGGAGGATTTTCTGTATGCAAAGTAACTCATTCTACTAATGTTTAGTTCTTTCCCTTGGCACCACACAGTTATGAATTCTTTTGGTTGCAAAGATAAAATAAAGAAGGAACAAGAGACAGATAAGAGGAAAGGAAAAGAGGCAAAAAATAGGGGAATGAAATGCAAACAGATGAAGAAGTTTTATTTAACAGAAAGAGGTATAAGTAAAAATATTAACTTTGGAGAAAACAAATAGATTAAAAAGATTAGGAAATAGATAAATATTAAAATAAAAAGACATCATAATAAGATAAATTAAATATCCTATGTTATTTATTTTGGTGAAAGCAAACATAATCCCATGAATAAAAAGAAGTTGAATTCTCCTAGAAGATGTTAATGTCAAAATATCTATTCAGACTTGTCATAAAAGCATAATCTTGCACCATGAACGTATTCTGGTATTTTCTTTGTAAATATAATTCTCTGGGACAGGAAATTCCAAATGACATCAATTTTGTATTTCAATTACAAACAAAATTAAAATTATTTTAGAATAAAAATAGGATGCATCTTCACTTAGAAGCCAGATGTCTTATTAAATATAATTTCCTCTGTTGGCTGCTTTATATTAAGGGTAGATTTAAAACAAGAACAGCTTCTGTGAAATATAATTATACCCCTTGTGTGGCTTTCATGGTCATGGAGGCTGGAATATGAAAGTAATTGACAGAGAAATCTGCAAAACAGTTTTTTTTTTTTAATCTAAAAGAGTTGCTTAACTCTTAAATCAGCTATCATTTTCTTTTGCTATTCCAGAACCTTGTATTGTCTAATTATGTTGGATTGATTGACACAGTCATTCAGTTTCTTATTAAGACTTTTTCAGAAAAAGCCCTAACATTCAGTCATCACATAATTTGGTGGAGTTCACATTTTTTTTTTTACAGTTTTCTTGGTCTTATGAAAGCTCGAAGATGGATACAGTACTATTAAAGACAGAAGCATAGCTACATCTGGTGTTTGGGAGTTATGAGTTATTTTTGTTTCTTTCTATTAGCCCAATCTGATGAAAGAGAGATTTCTTTTGTGTATTGATTATTTTGATTTTGCTTCTCCTCTTTAAAAAAAAATTCTTAAAGCATATAGCTCCCAATGGAAGGTATCTGCTACCTTCTTTCTGCTACTTGTGTTTAATGAGACTGGAAATTACTGGCCATTGAAAAATATTGTCAATTAGTGATGCCTGATTCTTCAAATAAAGTTCACTCAGGTACTTTCTGTCCAGAGGACAGAATCATAGTATCCAGAAGCTGGTTACATGGTCTACTAACCATTCAATACTTGCTTTCTAAGTGTTTATACAGATCACGTCTGGACTCTGGCACTGGTGAAGTGCTTGTGGCTTTCACAGTAGCCCATTCCACTTTTGGACAACTTGGTTAGAGAGTTCTTTATCTGATTGTGCAGAAGACTTTCTAAAATTTTTGTTTACCAATCCCACCTCTACTTTTTTGTTGTTGTTGTTGTTGTTTTTGTTTTAATCACACTTCTGCTTAATGGCAACACACGGGAACTTCTATTCTCCCACATAATAACCCTTTTTTATATTAGAAGATAGGTGCTCTGCTATCTGAATCATTTCTTTCCCAGATTTAACATTCTCTTTTCCTTCACTGGTATTTCATATGAGTTCCCTGACCAACCTGGTCAATCAGGAATTCTTTTTTTTTTTTTTTAAATATTTTATTTATTTATTTATTTTAGAGAGATTGAGAGTGAGTGAGAGAGAGCATGTGAGGGGAAAAGGTCAGAGGGAGAAGCAGACTCCCCGTGGAGCTGGGAGCCTGATGTGGGACTCCATCCTGGGGATCAGGACCCAAGCTGAAGGCAGTGGCCCAACCAACTGAGCCACCCAGGTATCCGTCAGTCAGGAATTTTTAATCCTACATCTGCTATTGCCATTTTTTTTTTAAAGATATTGTTTATTTATTTGACAGAGAGATAGATCACAAGTAGGCAGAGAGGCAGACAGCGGGTGGGGGGCATGTAGAAGAAGGCTCCCTGCTGAGCAGAGAGTCTGATGCGGGGCCTGATTCCAGGATCCTGAGACCATGATCTGAGCTGAAGGCAGAGGCTTTAACCCACTGAGCCACCCAGGTGCCCCTGCTATTGCCATTTTTATCAAGACATTTTGAAAAACAATTGTTTCAACTTTTTAGTCAACTACTTTTTCTATTTAATAAGGGTTTTTCAAAATTTATCTTGTATCATGAAATATTCAAAATGCAAAAAAGTACATGTATCTGAACTGTCCAATAAAAAATCAAAAATTAGGAGAGAATTTATGTGAGAAGATATTGCAAGATAGGGAAAGGAACTACTGCAATAGAGAGAATGTTCTGACTGTAAGATCTGCAGGCATCTCAAGAATTATGCAGAAAGGGACTTTGTTTTATAGAAAGGTGTGGGGAACTGGGATGAAAGACTAGCAAAACTGCATAGTAGATTAGAGAACATTCTACTCTGTGGCTAGCCCATTCTGAGGAGGGTGTGTGAAGAAAGTGTTGTCTGCTTGCTGAAGTTCAGGGACCTGGAACTGGGAGAAAGGCTTAACCACAGTTTGATTAACATGCATTTTGTTCTGACTCTTCAGTTGGGTCAAAAGTTTCAGCTAAGCATTCATGAGGCAAAGAATGGCAATTTGGAAGATCTGTATCTGGCCATATCTAAGATAAACAAAGGGGCATCTGTGAGTCTTATCTAGTATACGTAGAGACCAGTGCTGCTTTGCAGTAAGCCATTTTCCCAGAACATGAAAGAGTTGGGTAGGGAGATTTCTTCAACCATCACTGTTTTCCAGGATCACAGGCTTCAGTAAAACTTGATATTTTTACTATTCACTACCTGATTTAACAATGTCAACATTTTTTACCAAATACGAGAAGTCTCTTAAGCTTCTCTTTGCAAGGGGCACATATCACTATGCCCTCATTTTATTGGTGAAAGCAAGTGACATGGGATGATGGTATATAATCTCCCACAGTTGAACCTGGTAGGGAGGGGCAGCAAATATTTTCACAGTGGTGCGTTCTACCATTCCAATTTTCCCAGTCCCCCCCCCCTTTTTTTTTCTTGTGGTTTGTGCCTTTTATGCTATGTCTAAGAAATAATTTCCTAATCAAATTTCATAAAAATATTTTCCTATACTTTTTGAAAGACTTGATTTTTTATATTTGTGTTTTTGATCTATCTGGAATGTATTTTGGGGTATGGTGTGAGATAGAGATCTAAGCTTATCTTTTTTTCTTATAGATAATCAAATATGCCTACCAGAATTCACTGGCTATTTATCCCTTTTCTTCTGATATTCTTAATGTGATCTGTGCCATGTATCCTGTTCCCATGTATATGTAGTCTCTTTCTGGCATCGCTAATGGGTTCTGTTTGTCTATTTGTATATGCCTATGACAAAAATAAAATAGATAAGTATTTTTAAATTCAGAAATATATCCAAGTATGGTTGAGCCTTGGGGTTTTAATTACTCAAGGTTTACTTTTTCTTTAACCTAAGATCTAGATTGAAATTATTTCCTCATTTGTCTATGCTGTTGGGTGTAGTATTTTTTTTTCTCATAGTTTTCCTATCATGTAGAAAGCTTTTTCCATCTTTCCTAGGTCTGCCCTACGGATCCGTGTATCTGCTTTTTTACTTATATCTCTGCTTTGAGTTCCTGCTTCATTTCAGGCACTTAAAATTCACCTTTCTATTTTATTATTATTTACCCAGCTATGTAAATTAATTTGGGACTTATATTTTATCCAGCATTTTGTTATGTTGGTTATGTGAGGAGAGTATACACCTCAGTCCGGCCTGTTGCTGAAAACCATAATGGAGACTTTAAAAGTTGAAAATCTACAATATTCAAGTGAGGAAAGATCTAATTACATTTAGTGGTAATCTGATTAACAAAAAGAGATATTTTACAGATCACAAATCATCTCAGGTTGTCTCAAGTTATATATTGAAGCAACCAGCTTTTAAAATTAATGAAAAAGCTAATTGTTAAACCCAAGCTATTTTGATAGGCATACTCAGCTTATACGAAATTCTCTGGCATTTGTCCTCACTATGATATGTTGAGTTTAATATCTATGCCAATTTTCTCTAATTATTCTTGGTAAATATCAGAATCAAAATGAAAGAGTCTTTCAGATTTCTGTGTGTGTGTGTGTCCGTGTATGTCTGTCTGTCTCTCTCTGTGTGTGTAGAAGGGAAGGAGGTAGTTGGAATTAGGGAAAGGGAAGAGGGAGGGAAATGTTTCTTTTGTTCTTGCCCTCTCCCTATAGTTGCTTCCCTACTTGCAACAATTTCTCTTACTTGCAAGCTTAGAGCAAAAGTGAATATTAGGTGTAGCCTAAGTATCTGATGCCTGGATGAGCCTTAACCACGTAACAGAAGATCTAATTACTTACCTTCCCCCAACAGGAATCACCTTGCTTTGGTACATGTGTGCGGCACCTTAGTCATTCCTGGTTCTAGCCTGTTCTCTCTTGTTTAGTTCCTACCCATGGTTTTAGTTCTGCCTTGGGCCTCTGCATGCTCTACTTGTTTTAATAATACAGTGGGTAAATATGCAGACTCTGGAGCCAGATGGTGTAGTTTCAAATCCTGGCCTGACACTTATCAGCTGTAGGATCTTGGACATCTCAGTCTTTCTGTATTTCAGTCTCTTCACCTGTAAAATGGATATAAAACTAATAGCTACCTCATTGGGTTGTGGGGTTTATGTCGTAAGTCGGTTGCCCAATATCCTCAGTTTTCTTTTCCACTTTGGTACATGCGTGTTTCCGATGAAATGTCACTTCCAAGCCAGCACCTGGTGTCTTTGTGGTCATTTGCTCTTGCCTATCAGAACCTGCATTATTTGTATCATCCGAGACCCGAAAGTACTTGGTGATTTTTTTGTCACTTGTTCCTCTCTTCCCCCAGTCTTTAACCAATGACTGACACTTTTTAAGGTTATCTTCAGCTTCCTTGCCCCCTAGCATCAGACACACCTGGGTGATATGAAACTAACTCTGAGATATGTTTTACACCAGAGGTTCCATGGGGTTGAGCTTTTCTCCAGCCTGACTTACACCTTTGCTTATACTGGGTTATAAGTGTTTAAATAGCTGTATTGTGTGAAATTCTATAAAACTAGTTTTGCCATGAAAATGTTATTATAGCTGGAATTATAGGTAGGCTATTGTGATTTTTGTCTCTGGCCATAAAAAAAGTAAAGCAGTGGAATTCACACCCCAAGGGTATCTTATAGGAATTATAGGTAGGCTATTGTGATTTTTGTCTCTGGCCATAAAAAAAGTAAAGCAGTGGAATTCACACCCCAAGGGTATCTGAAGAGGCAGAAACATATAAATGGGGCATTTGAGTTACTATAAAATAAGACTCTGGGTCTCCCCCATCCCATCTTTCATTTATAAATTAAATAATATTATTGTTTTTCAAATAGACTCTTGCACTTAGAAAACATTTCAACTTAGACAAATTCTGAATGCTAATGAATAATATTTAACTTAGGTTTTGAAGCATGTGGTATGAAAGAGTTATGTCAAAGTTTTGAGCTTTGGAGTATCTGCGGATCTTAGATTGGATAAAAATTCCCTCTTCACAACACTGTAAATTTAGAGAGAGACTGAAACTATATTATACTGATATTTCATTCAGGACTAACCTCCACTATAAATTTACCAAACTCTAAGTGATATTTACTGTTCATAGTTATAATGTTCAGGGACAGGATTTGATATAGTGTATTAGATTTTATTGTTGCTGTAACAAATTACTACAAATTTAGAGGCTTAAAACAACATGGATCTATTATCTCATAGTTTTCATGGGTTAGGATTTTTCTATTTATTTATTTGTTTGTTTTTTATTTTTTAAAGATTTTATTTAATTGAAAGTGTGTGAGCAAGCGAGTGAGCGCAAGCAGGGAGAGCAGTGAGAGGGAGATGCAGGCTTCCCTCCAAGCAGGAAGCCTGATGTGGGGCTCGATCCTAGGACTCTGAGATCCTGACTTGAGCCAGAGGCAGAAGCTTAATGGGCTGAGCACCCAGGCACCCAAGACTGTCTTTTTCTTATTGTATATTCTTGGCCTCCTTTGTCATAGAAGCACGGGTTTATTTCTGGGCTCTCTCTTCTGTTTCATTGATCTTTGTGACTATTATGTGTTCTTTAGCTTGAATTTGTAGTCTAAGTTTCTAAAGTAAATGGGAGGTATGGTATATGTTTATGTTACTTTTGTGACCATAATGACACTTATTATTATCTTTTAGTTAGTACCTATTGGTCAGCTCAGAGCTCTAGAAGATTTTGATGGATTATAGGAATAGAAAATTTTCATGGAAAATTAGATCTGGAGGTAAGAAAATGAGCCTCCAAGAAGAGACAATTAACAAGTGGTTAGTAGATGTAATAGAATAAAATTCCCATTTATAGTAGTGATAAAATATGAAATACCTAGGGATGAAGTTAACAAAAATTTGCAAAATCTATGTGAAAAAATTAAAATATTACTAAAGAACACAGAGGAAGCATGGACAAATGTTAAGGAATACCATACTCTTGGATAAGAAGACAATTATTATAAAGCTGACATTCCTCCCTAAGTTAATTAATTTAAGCTGAAGTACTAGTAAGTTATTTTTGATTTAACTACACAAGTTGATTCTAAATTTCATATGGAAAAATGATCAAGGAACTACAGCCTGGAAAATTCTAACAAAAAAGAAGAAAGAGAGAGAGATGTAGGAAGAATTTGCTGGCTACATATTAATATGTATATGCCACAGTAAAGCCACATTAATTAAAAGTGTGACACTGGTATATGAAAAAAAGGAATGGAAAAATTAAGAAATAGAGTTAAATGTATATGGATTTTAATATAAAAGTGATATTTTAAGTCAATGGTGGAAAGATATTTTGTTCAATAAATTGTTAAGGGACATTGGTTAGTTTCTTCAAAAGAAGCTTAAAAGGTGACCCCTGTATCCCCTAAAATAGATGGGTTGAAGATATAAATATTAAAATAAATATTAAATGTGAAAACATAATAGTATTAGAGGAATAATGGGAGATGATTTCATAACCTTGGTATTTAGAAGGCCTTTCCACAAATGACATAACCCCCCTGAAATTCATTAAATGATTTAATTCTACTTTGTGCAAATTTAAAAAAAAGCCAAAAGCATAATAAACATAGAAAAATGATAAAACTGGAAAAAAATGAAATATATTATACAAAGTACTTAATTTTTTAAAATATGTATGATATCATATAAATCAATAAAGAAAAAGACTGTAGGCTAACTGAAAATGAGGATACTTCAAGAAAAAGGAATGAAAATGACTCAGATCGGGGTGGTTGGGTGGCTCAGGTGTTTAAGCGTATGTCTTCGGCTCAGGTCATGATCTCGGGGTCCTGGAACTGAGACCTGTGTTGGGCTGTCCGCTCAGCAGGGAACCTGCTTCTCCCTTTCCCACTCCCCCTGCTTGTGCTCTCTCTCTCTCTCTCTGTGTCAAGTAAATAAATAAAATCTTAAAAAAAAAAAAAAGAAAATGATTCAAACATGAAAACACTTCATTCATGATAAGAGAAAGACAAATATAAAACCATAGTTAATATACCACTATTTTCACGACATTAAGTTGGTAAAGAAAATTTGATAAGGAAATAAAGAAATTTAGACTTTTACAGGACTGGTGGGAATGTAAATTGATACAAACTGTCTGGAGGATAACCTAGCAATATCTGGCGATATAGGAAATTCAGGCAGGGACACCTGGGTGGATCAGTCGGTTAATTGTCGACTTCAGCTCAAGTCATGATCGCTGGGTCCTGGGATTGAGCTCAGTGTGGGGAGTCTGCTTGTCCCTCCCCACCATCATGCTCATTCTCTCTCTTCTCTCAAGTAAATAATAAAATCTTTAAAAAAATATTCATACAGCCTTTGATCCTGCTGTATATTTTCTATGTATTGATCCTATTTATACATGAGCATGACGACTATGTACAAAGATATTCATGACAGTACTGTTTATAATAGAAACATTTGGAAGTAACACAAATGCCCTTTAATAAATATTGGTTAAATACACTATGGTTTGTGAGAGTAATAAGAACTCTTTTGAATGTTTATTGTGTGTCAAGTATTGTATTAAGCACTTTACATATATAATCTAATTTAACCCTCACAGCAAATATATGAGGAAGGACCCATTATTATCTTCTTTTACAAAAGGGAAAACTGAGGCACCGAAAGGACAATTAACTTACTCCTGATAAGTAGTAGGGCTGGGAATCAAAGTTAGGCTTTGGAATAGACATATTCTTACTAGGGTACAGTTTCTCCCATACATTTTAAATTCTAGGAACGTGTGAAAAAGAAGTTCAAGGAAGCCACTCTATGTACTGTACTGATGATTTAGATTGCTTAGAAACACACACATATATATGTATTTCTAAGATACATATTTTGTGAAAAAACTGCAAGGAATAGAATGGTATAGCATTTCATCTTTGTGGAAAAAAGAATATATTGATAAATTTTTATCAATACATGGTCTATCTTCATAGATACACAAAAAAATTAGCACTAGTGTTTGCATTAGGGGAGAGGAACTGAGTGTCTTGGTGAACAGAGGAAGGAAGAAGATTTATTTATGTTTATTCTGCATATTTTGAATTTTGTGCCATGAACATATGCTCTTTATTAAAGAAAAAGAAATTTAGAAAAGGGGTAAACGTAGGGAAGGGTAATTCAGAGGTTTGGTTTACATAGCGTGTTTTTGGAGCTGTCATACTTCCATTTGTAAGGAGTTCATGTTATGAAAATTTAACATGCACCATAAATAAATGACAGGATGAATTCCAAAAACTAAGAAAAGATACTTATTTATAACATAATATATTTATTGCCTACACATCAGTAAGGAAAAAGGTAAACAAACTAATAGAAAAAATGAATGAGGATATGAGCAGGTAAATCATAGAAGAGGGAATTTAGGCTAATGAACACATGAAAAGATGATCAACCACATTAGAATTATGGGAAGGCAAATTAAAATGAGCTATTTCATTTCATACCCCAATATTTTAAAGTTTGATGGTAAGAAGTATCAGTGAGGATGGCTAGCAATAGCAGGAACGGCTGGTGGAATGCAAATTGATCACCCACTTTGGGGAAAAACGTGGCAATGCCTAGCAGAGTGGAAGATACCCCTAAAGACCCTGTGACTCAACAGTTCCAATACACAGGAAACGAAACGTGTACAAGGATGTTCACAGTGGAGTTTTTAAAAATAAAAAATTGTTAGATATATCAGATAATATGATTCTCAAATATATCTTAGAATTTCCTTTTTAAAAACACTACTTATTTATTTATTTATTTATGTGTGTGTGAGAGAGAGAGAGAGAGAGAGAGAAGGTCAGGGAGAGGGGCTGAGGGAGAGGGAGACAAGCAGACTCCCCAGGACCCTGAGATCATGACCTGAGCTGAAATCAAAAGTCAAACACTTAACAAACTGAGCCACCCAGACATCTCTTAGAATTTTTCTTTTCTTTCTTTTTTTTTTTTAAATTTTTGACTTTTGATTTAATTTTCTTTTCTTTAATCCACTAAAGAAAATACTAGAATCATGACATATCTTAGAATTTCTAAAGAACTTGGCAGTCAATACTCATGGCTCTATGAAATTGGCTTTGCTACCATGCTTTTACATTTTTAGGGGCTGTCCTAACATTTGCAATGTACATTTACAACAAATTCAAGTACACGTTCAAATAACATTTTACCATTTCAGAGGTTATACTTGGTTAATATAAAGTGCTTGGATAAAATTTTATGTGTCAAATTGGCTGGCTCAAGGGCCCAGTTTAAACACATTTTTTCTGGGTGTGTGTCTGTGAGGTGCTTCTAGATGAGATGAGCATTGGAATTAGTGGACTCTGTAAGTGTTTGTCCTCCCCAGTATGAGTGAGCTTCATCCAGTCTGGTGAGGGCCCGAATAGAACAAACGGTAGGAGAAAGAGGAATTTACCTCCCTCCTCCCTCTGTCACCCCCATCCTGTCTCACTGATTGAGCTAAGACATATATTTTTTTTTTGTTAAGATTTTATTTGTTTGAGAGAGAGAGAGAGCACAAACAGGGGGAGTGCAGGGGAAGAGGGAGAAGCAGACTCTCCACTGAACAGGGAGCCCAACGTGGGACTTGATCCCAGGATACTGGGATCATGACCTGAACCAAAGGCAGATGCTTCACTGACTGAGCCCCTAGGCACCCTCATGTCATCTTCTACTGGGTTCAGTTGGGATTTACACAATTGGCTCCTCTAGCTCCCAGGCCTTAAGAACTTAGACTGAATTGCATCATAGCCTTTCCTGGGTCTTCAGCTTGCTGATGGCAGATACTGGGATTTCATAACCTCCATAATTGTGTGAGCCAATTCTTCACTCTGTGTGTGTGTGTGCACGCGCACACACACACACACACACTATTTGTTCTGTTTCTCAAGAAAACTTTATTTATTATTATTATTATTACTTTTTTAAAAATACTCTTTTTTTTAAAAAAGATTTTATTTATTTATTTGACAGAGACAGAGGGATCACAAGTAGGCAGAGAAGCAGTCAGAGAAAGAGGAGGAAGCAGGCTCCCTGCTGAGGACCCTGAAATCATGACCTGAGCCGAAGGCAGGCTTTAACCCACTGAGCCACCCAGGTGCCCCTCTCTAGAAAACTTTAATACACAAAGTATTCCTGATTTCTTCCTCCCATCCCTTGTATCATTGCTGTCATTATTTCACTTTTATATAAGCAATAATCATTGAATACACTGTTGCTATTATTATTCTGAACAAACTGTTATATGTTAGGTTCGCTAAGAATAATAAAAATAAAAATTTTGATTTACATGCACTTATTCTTTCTCTAGTACTCTTCCTTTTTATGTTAGAACTGTCTGACCTGTATCATTTTCCTTCTCTCTGAAGAAGTTCTTTAAACATTTCTTGTAAATCAGATCTACTAGCAACATATTCCCTCAATTTTTATTTTTCTGAGAAAGTATTTCTCCTTTACTTTTGAACAATTTCACAGGACATAGAATTCTATTTTGCTAGTTTTTTTCCTCGTAAGACTTGAAATATTTCATTCCACTTTGTTTTTGCTTGCATGGTTTCTGGAAAAATCATATGTAATTCTTATCTGTGTTCCTTTCTATAGGTAAAGTGTTTTATCTGCTGGATTCTTTCAAGATCTTTTATTTTCTAAAAAAATTGAGATATAATTGACATATAGCAAGATTTTTTCTATGAATTTGGTATTCTGTGGTTTGAATAGGAGATACCCAGATGTGATGTTGTTTGTTTGTTTATTCTTTGGAGCATTTATCTTGGCCCATGTTCTTTGAGCTTCCTGGAGCTATGATTGGGTGTCACACATTAATTTGAGGAAATTCTCAGTTATCATTGCTTCAAATATTGCTTTTGTTCTTTTCTGCCTTTGTTGTCCTTCTGTTCTTCTGTTGTTTACATTTTACATACATTACATATTATGTAGCTGTCCCCCAGTTTTTGGATGTTCTTTTTTTTTTTTTTTTTTTTTGTCTTTTTATCTTTGCTTTTCAGTTTCTATTGCCATATCCTTAAGTTCAGAAATTCTTTTCTCAGTTATGTCTAGTCTATTAATGAGCCCATCAAAGGCATTCTTTACTTTCGTTATTGTGTTTTTGATTTCTAACATTTCTTTTTGGATACTTTCCAAAGTAAAGTAACCCTGTTTCAATCTAGGAACACAAAAAGAGGCTTCCTTATACGTTATTATTATTATAGTATGGAGACAAAAATCAAATAGCTTTGGGACGCCTGAGTGGCTCAGTCAGCTAAGCATCTGCCTTGGGCTCAGATCATGATCCCAAAGTCCTGGGATCAAGTCCCTCATCAGACTCCTTGCTTGGTAGGGAGCCTGCTTCTCCCTCTACCTGTGGTTCCCCCTGCTTGCAT
This sequence comes from Mustela nigripes, assembly GCF_022355385.1. Lineage (NCBI taxonomy): Eukaryota > Metazoa > Chordata > Mammalia > Carnivora > Mustelidae > Mustela > Mustela nigripes. The sequence continues at coordinate 150,773,567 of NC_081557.1, read as the reverse complement.
GTGTGCTCTCTTTCTTTCACAAATAAATAAATAAAATCTTAAAAAAATATCAAACAGGCTCAACAAAAATTGTCACATTCCCTGGGAAATGCTGACGGAAACCAAATCAGACTCAGACTTCTCTAGAACAAATAAAACTAATGTTTTGTTTTTCCATTTTATCCTTGATATGTTAACACAAAAAGAAAAAGCATTGGTGACATTTTTCAAATATAATGATAGTAGAGTCATTGTGTGATACTTGATACTTTCTTAGAATTTCTATCTCTCTACTTAGATTACCCATCTGTTCTTGCATGTTGTTTATTTTTTCCATGATAGCTCTGAGCATATTCATCATAGTTGTTTTAAATTCATAGTCTGATATTCCAACATTCCTGCCATACCTGAATCTGGTTCTCATGCCTGTTCCTGCTCTTCACACTGTGTTTTTTGCCTTTTATTATGCCTTGCAGTTTTTTGTTCAAAGCTAGACATGATATACTGGGTAAAAGGAACTCCTGTAAATAGGCCTTTAGGGGTATGGTGGTAAGGTATGGGGAAGTGTTCTATAATCCTATGATGAGGTCTCGGTCATTTAGTGAGCTTGAATCCCTGCTCTGTCAACTACACAAGTGATTCTCAGCTTTCCCCCCTGGCCTTAGGTGGGACAGGATGGCTAGAAGGACTAGAGTTGGGGTTAAGTGGGAGAAGGCTATAGTCTCTTCCCCCAAGTACTTTAGGCTATTTTAAAACCCCAATCGTTTAGGGTCTGGTAAAATACTTTTTCTTGAGGCACATCTTGTTAAGAATAGAATGCTCTGGTAATTTCCAAATGGTTACTTTTATCCTCCCTTTGTCAGAAGCACAAGAAGGTTTCCTTCTAATCTCCTGTGAGAACTTGATAAAGGTCCTAAAGCTAAAGCTTACAAAAGTTCGGGGTCTCCTAAAATTTTAACTCTTGGATTTGTCCACACTGTGTCTTCAGTAATTCAGTTATAGTTCAGGTTTTTCTACCCTGGCACTGGTTCCCATGGAGGTTTCTGTTTATGGATTTCTGCTCTGGTAAATTGGGATTCTCTGTACTTGTTTCTCTAAATTTGGGACCAGCACTTAACCCTGTGACCTCGACTTTTTGGTGGACCTAAAATAAGTTACTGATTTTCATTTTTTTACTTATAGTTGGCATGGACTGCCTAGTTCCAAACTCTTTACATGCCTGACTGGAAACTGGATGTCTGGTCAGTGGCTATTGTTTTAATACTGAAAAATTTGAAAATTCCTAAATATCTGTCATTAGGAGAAGGAATAATTAAATTGTGATATACTAATATAATGGAATATTATAATGTAGTTAAATGAATGTACTGATTTATATGATTTAAAGTGGCAGTATCACAAAAATAGAGTAAAATAAAGAAGGTGCTGAATAACATATAGAAAATAATCCTATGTATTGTTTATGGACATGTATGTTAGTATTAAAAGGAAAATAATATAACAGAAAGGTGCATATCATCAAAATAGTGGTTCCTTCTGGAGATGTAAGAGGTATTTGAATCAGTGAAGGATAAAACAGAGACTTCATTGTGTGTAATATTTTATTTCCAAAAGAACAAAAGATTTAAAACAAATACAGCAAAGTCTTAACACATGTTAATTACGTGTGCCTTTAGGAAAGTTAGTTAACTTCCAACAGCTTTAATTTTCTTTTTTTTTGTTGGTCATAGAGACAGTAATAATACTTAATTGGTAGTTGTTTTGAGGGTTAAAGTAGATTATCTATATTTCTATTATATTAAAAATTTTTATAATAAAAATGTAAAGAAAAGTTAATATGAAAAAAGAAATATTTTAAGACTTTGAATGAACTTAAAAATGACATTATGTGGATTATGATTGTAACAAGTTCTACCATATTCAGCTCAAATAAGAACAAATATATCTGTTAGTAGTCTCTATTCTAGCTGTCATTTTATTTGGAAAATGCCACCAATGCTTCTCCTTTCAGTGATTAACCAATCAAGGATAAAATGGAAAAACAAAACATTAGTTTTATTTGTTCTAGAGGAGTCAGAGTCTGTATTGGTTTCCATCAGTGTTTCCTAGGAAATGTGATTGTTTGATTTTTGTTTCCTTACTTTAATAACTCACAAGGAGACCTCCTTTTTGTCCCTAGAAATATAATTTTTTTCAAGCTTCTAGTGGAATTTAGTACTGTTTCTATTCATTAACAAAATACCAGGAAGCTGCAGGAGAGCCTTTAATGGGGACAAGAGAGAGAACCAGATTGCATTTTTTTTTCTTTTTAATTTTTTATTTTTTGTAAACATATAATATATTTTTATCCCCCGGGGTACAGGTACGTGAATCACCAGGTTTACACACTTCACAGCACTCACCATAGCACATACCCTCCCCAATGTCCATAACCCAACCCCCCTTCCCCCAACCTCCCTTACCCCAGCAACCCTCAGTTTGTTTTGTGAGATTAAGAGTCACTTATGGTTTGTCTCGCTCCCAATCCCATCTTGTTTCATTTATTCTTCTCCTACCCCCTTAACCCCCACTGTTGCATCTCCACTTCCGCATATCAGGGAGATCCTATGATAGTTGTCTTTCTCCGTTTGACTTATTTCCCTAAGCATGATACCCTCTAGTTCCATCCACGTTGTCGCAAATGGCAAGATTTTATTTCTTTTGATGGCTGCATAGTATTCCATTGTGTATATATACCACATCCTCTTTATCCATTCATCTGTTGATGGACATCTAGGTTCTTTCCATAGTTTGGCTATTGTGGACATTGCTGCTATAAACATTCGGGTGCAGGTGCCCGTTCCTCAAAATGTTGAAAATAGAACTACCCTATGACCCAGCAATTGCACTACTGGGTATTTACCCTAAAGATACAGAATGCTTTTTGAATGCTGCTTGTCTGTCTTCTGATTCTTTGTCTTCTAGTGTGGGGGGTGCCTCTGATCTGATTGACACCTTACTCCATGTTTTCTAAATTACTAGAGTCTTTATGGCATATTGGATTGCTGTTACCTTGAACAGTGCTTTTGAATGACTTGGAAAATACCTTCTGTTTAGGGAAATGCTCATTTTGTGCTCTAGTTGCCAGTAGGCTGAGAATATTAAAAAAGATAAAGGAGATAAAGTCCTCAGGGCATCATCTTTCTAGCTTTAAGTGAAAAGAAATCTACATAGCCACATGAACTAGGAAAGCCACCGTTTGAAGCCTGAAAATTCTTTTTGAAATAGCATATTTTTGAGGCATGTGCTTTGTGGCTAAAAGGTTTCTGTAACTACATAATGTAAAAGTAGGTCTTTAGACTCAAACTGAGGGAAGAAACTGTTGAAGCGTGAGTTCTTTTGTGAACTCAAGGCCTGTAGTAAATAAGAACAAAGATATTTTAGCAGTTCTGGTGGAGGTTAGGATGAATCAGAATACGACCTTATCTAGGTCAGATATTGTCTATGACTAAGTGAAAAAGCCTAGGGAGTCCCAGGTTTACTTTGAAGAGCACACAGATAGGCACGTATACTTCCATGGCGTATACGTGCAAATATGCACACACAGATGTACCCCATCTCCTTTATCTGACATTGCTGAGGAATGAAGTTTTCCCCTATACAAATGAAACTTAATGAAATAGAATAGTTTAATATTTAATATGAATCTGTCTTCTTTAATATGTATACCAACCACATTTTAATGTTTTCTTGATGATTCATCCATCACTATTAATAATTAAATATGATGTTTTTATTTCTCTGTAATGCTTAGCTTTTATTCCTCCCCCCATCTCTGTTTCTAAAGCAGTACTCATTACAGAAAATCAGAAATACAAAGAGGAAAACACCATTTATTATACTTACCCAGAAATAATCAATGCTAACTCTGTGTATTTTCTTTTTTCAAATTTTATTTATTTATTTATTTATTAAAAAAAGATTTTATTTATTTATTTGACAGACAGAGATCACAAGCAGTCAGAAAGAGGGAGAGGAGGAAGCAGCCTCCCTGCAGAGCAGAGAGCCCAATGCGGGGCTCTATCCCAGGACCCTGGGATCATGACCTGAGCTGAAGGCAGAGGCTTTAACCCACTGAGCCACCCAGGCGCCCCCATTCTGTGTATTTTCAAATGCACGGTCATATGTACATAGAGTCTTAAACAAATAGAAACATTCAGTAATATCTTTTGTGATATGTCTTTTCTCATAGTGATTTATCGTGAGTACTTCTTTTTGTATCAACAGAACCGATACCATTTTAAAGGACATATTATATTTTATTTCAACAATGTCATACTCTTAGATTATGTTCAACATTCTTATACCACAGACAACACTGTTTAATGTGCATGTGTATGTTGGTATGTATATGTATATAAATATGTACCTTTATATGCATTCTTGATTATTCCCTTATAATAATTTATTAGATATGGGATTTACATCTCAAGAAACATACATATTTTTTGAAGATTCTGATGTGTTTGGTCAGTCAGGGCTAATATTTATTCATGTATGTTGGTGTGGCTATACAGCTAGTCTAGGGCTAGTGTCCACCCTGATTGTTCAGTGTCTGTACTGCACTGGTGATTAAATATCTTGAAATGTTTATTTTTGCAAACCATCCATAGGAAAGTAATATGCATGTGCATTCCCACTTAGATTTACATTTTGGAGAGAGGTGAAAGGATCTCCTTTAAGGTTTTGTTTTTATTCTCCTGTAAAAATAAATACTTGAAACTCAGAAAATATTTAAACATAGAAATTTTGGGGGCTAAAACCCAGAATTTTTCCCCATGAATTAAAATAGACAGTACTTAAAAGATTTACGCAGGCACTTCACTAAAGTTATATGAATAACAACTAAAGACATGAGAAGGTGCTACACAGCATTAGTCATTTGAGAAATATAAATTAAATAAAAAATGAGAGAGTACCACACACCTATTGTAATGGATAAAAAAATAATAATAAAAAAGCATGTTCCAAATATTGATAAGAATGCAGAACAACTGGAACTGTCATATTGCTGGTAGGAATGCAAAAATAGTATAGCCACTTGGAAAAGTGACTGTTCTTTTAACATTAAACACACACTTACCAAGTGACCCAGCAATTTGACTTCTAAGTACTAAAGACAATGAAAAACTTCTATCTACTCAAAAACACACACAAATACTTACAGTATCTTTATCCATAATTGCCAAATACTCGAAACAGCTTAAGTATTCTCCACTGTTGAATGCCTATAAATGTGTGATACATCTATGCAGTGGAATAACACTCAGAAACTAAAAGATGAATATGAATAATGATGCACATAGGAATATGAATTAATCCAAAATTTCTTCAGACTCAATAGGCCACATAAAATATGATTCCACCTATTTTACAGGAAAGAGAAAAATTATAGGGATAGAAAACAATTCAGTGGTTGCCAGAGGTTTCTAGGGCTGGGATGAGAGAGAGACTTTATTTTTTTAAAGATTTTATTCATTTGGATTGCCTGGGTGGCTCAGTTGGTTAAGCCGCTGCCTTCGGCTCAGGTCATGATCCCAGGGACCTGGGATCGAGTTCCGCATCGGACTCCTTGCTCGATGGGGAGCCTGCTTCTCTCTCTGCCTCTGCCTGCCGCTCTGCCTGCTTGTGTTCTCTCTCTCTCTGACAAATAAATAAATAAAATCTTAAAAATTATTTATTTATTTATTTGAGAGAGAGAGCATCCACATGCATGTGTGCAAGCAGGTGGAGGGGCAGACAGAGGGAGAAGGAGGGGAAGTAGCAGGCTTCCTGCTGAACCCCTGCCCTGGGGCTCCATCCCAGGATTCTGGAATCACAACCTGAGCTGAAAGCAGATGCTTAACTGACTGAGTGACCCAGGCATCCTTCTGCTGCCCACCCCCTCTCCCCTCTCCCAACCAGAGAGACTTTAAAGTTGTATCATGAGGATATTTTTAGGGTAAGAGAAATGATAAATAGTGGTATAGCTATATGACAGTATGCATTTATCAATTTGCATGGAAATGGCCACCAAAAAAAGTTAACTGTAGGGAAATTTAAAAATTGCCTAAAAATTTATATTTAAATTTTATTTTATTTTATTTTATTTTTTTTTTAAAGATTTCATTTATTTATTTGACAGAGAGCAATCACAAGTAGGCAGAGAGGCAGGCAGAGAGAGAGAGAGAGGAGGAAGCAGGCCCCCTGCCGAGCAGAGAGCCTGATTCGGGGCTCGATCCCAGGACCCTGAGATCATGACCTGAGCGGAAGGCAGAGGCCTTAACCCACTGAGCCACCCAGGTACCCTATATTTAAATTTTAAATAAAAAATTTAAATTCTATTTTTATAGGCCAAAAACAAAATAGCATGCTGAAGCATCAGTTGTGGCCATAAGAATGGGTATTGCATACTTCCAACAAATGGGAGAGTGATTGACCAAAGGGCCCAGTTGCTGTGTTTGAAATCCTTAGGTGCAATTTGTCAATGACTGAGCATGGAATAACAGGGATCACAAGGCAAGTCCATTCTGAGTGGTCATGGGATTCCCAGGTGGCCTTTTTGAACCTCCTATAGACTATCCCGTAGAGTAGGACACTTCCACCCAACTTTCCTTTCTTCCTCTACTTAAGTCAGACTTGAATGGTGGTTATGGCTTTCCTAGGTTCATTAGCTTCCCACTCAGTTGCTCTCCCACAGGCATTTCTCTGAGCAAAATTCTTGCACATTTAATATTGTCTTGGCAGCTTCTTCTTATAGGACTTGAACTAACACAACTACTTCTATACTCTATAGTTTGATCACCACAGAGATAAAATGTTTAATCACATTTTAAAAATATTTTACCTAATCATTTTTTTCTTTAAAATTTTATTTATTTATTTGACAGAGATCACAAGTAGGCAGAGAGGCAGGCGGAGAAAGAGAGAGAGGGGGAAGCAGACTCCCCAATGAGCAGAGAGCCCGATGTGGGGCTCGATCCCAGGACACTGAGATCATGACCTGAGCCGAAGGCAGAGCCTTTAACCCACTGAGCCACCCAGGTGCCCTTCAACCATTTTTTTTCATAGAAATATTTATTGAGGTACAATATACATAAAGGAAAATATACAAACAATTAAGTGTATAGCTGTATGGATCTTCACAATTTGAAAATGTTACCCAGTTAAAGAATAAGAACATTTCCAATCACTCAGAAGTTTCTTCTTCCTACTTACGCTGTCAGTCAGTGACTAACTGCCTCTCAAAGTAATCGGTGGCCTGAATTTTTAACACTATGTATCTGTTTGCCTATTTATGAATTTTATGTAAGTGGCATCACTCAGGAGGTACTTTTATTTTGGTCTGGCATCTTTTAATCATCATTATGTTTTTGAGAATTATTCATGATAGTTAATTTAGCAACAAGTTATTCCTTTGCTTTGTTGTAGATGATTCCATTAAATGAGTATGTCACAATTTATTTATCAATTCTACTATTGATGGACATCAGTTTTTGTTTTTGTTTTTACTTTAGTGTTCAAACAAATAATGCTGTAATGAACATATTTGAACATGTCTTCTGATATAAATAAATAAATAAATAAAGCCAGTGTATCATAAGGAGTAGAATTACAAAATCATAAGTTATGCATATGGTCGTAGTAAGAAGATATTACCAATTTTTTAAAGTGGTTACCCTTCCACTGGTCATGTAAAAACATTGTTTCCTCTCCATCTTCATCATTATTAATATAGAATTGATAAGGATGTAGTAATAAAGGAAAATTATAGGCCAATTTCTCTCATAGATGAAGAGGCAACAAATTTTAAATCCATTTTTAGCAAACAAAATTAAGAAACTAAGAAAGATAATATATTACAATTTAATTTGGTTTATTGCAAGAATGTAAGAATGTGAGTTTAACATTTGAGATATCAATTGATGTAATTCTGCATAATGACAGAATTAAAAAAAAAACAGTTGTAGTTATCCAAATGGAAGGAAAAAGGCACTTGATAAAATTTAACACCTGAGCATGGTAAAAACCAAAACCAAAACCAAAAACTGAACTCTCAGCAAACTGAAGAAAAGGGAGCTTTCTTAATAGAGAATATACGTAAAGAGCCTGTGGCAAACATTATTTGTAATGATAAAATATTGAAGGCTTTGCCCTAACATAACGAAAGAGACAAGGAGATGTTCTTTATCATCACTTCTATTTAATTTTTTTTTTATGTGAGTGTCCTACCATGGGCAATAAGACAAGAAAAAGTGGTGTAAGTATTGGGAAGGAGGAAATAAAATGATCATTATGTACAGATGACATGATTAGATTCAAATGAAACCCAAAGACTACAGTTAAATTTTAGAATTAATAAGTGAATTTACCTAGCTTGTTGGATACAAAGTCAGTATATACCAAAAAATTTTGTTTCTACGTGCTAGCAACAAAACTGTTGGAAAATGAAATTTTGAGAAGACGCAGTTTAAAACAGCATCAGAAAAGGCTACAGTGGTGCTTATATAAAATGACCATAGACTGCTATGCTTTTGGTGTTCTCTAATCAGACTTTTGATAGTTTTCCTTTCTGTTCCCTCAGTGGGTTGTTGGATGCCATTTGGTTGCTATCACTATATACGCCTCTAACTGCAATTTTTACAGGTAATTTTTTTTTTTTTTTGCTTCAGATGTGCTATAATTAGGAAATCAATAAAAGCATAGAGTGGGCAAAAATTATCTTAATAAAACTGAAAGGATTTTAGCTTCTAGCCTTTGTGACTTGACTTCATTTTGGCCACCTATGTGTTACTCACAGCCCTGTATATATATATCTAGGGTCTAGTTTTACTCAAAAGTGATTGAGATTGCTAGAAGTAAAAAATCCAGGGAAGAGGGGTCATATTCTGTACCTACTTCTCTTTAGATGATAGAAGAGACTGATAAACTCTCCCATTCCTTACTTGAATAGGGCATTCTTTTTTCTTTTCTTTTAAGTAGGCTCCATGCTGGTTGGGGCTTGAACTCACAATCCCGAGATTAAGACCTGACTTGAGATCAAAAGTTGGAGGTTTAACCAACCTAGCCAACTAGGTGTCCCTTGAATAAGTTTGCCTTGAGAATATTTCATTGTGAAAGATAAAGGAAAAAAAAAACCTTCATTTTAGCTTCTGTAGGGGAATATTATTTTATTTTTTTTTGGCACAGAAATTTTAAGCAAAATATTGTGATTATTTCCCTTGGAACAAGAATTTGGTATAAATTTTATCACTAAATTTGATGTTAGATATTGTTGGGGAAGAAGAAATTTCATCCACTCTTCAAGATCCTTCTGGCTGGACTAAGAGTCAAATTAACACAAGACAGATTAATAGAAGAAAATAAAATTTAGTTTTTTTATGTATGGGGAATCCACAGAGACATGAAATTCCAAAGATGGGCAGCAAGAGACTTATATGACATCTGGAGCTAAGGAGAGAGATAAGGGTCTAGGGATACAAAGACGAGGAAGACTATTAGCATGAGGTGAAAATGATGTTTGGAAAAGAAAAGTTGCCCTCCTATGCAAATAAGTTTCTTAGGTAAAGAAGAATCTTTCTTAATAGCTCTCTTCCTGGCACTGTCTCTTCTTTCCAGTGTAAACTTAGACAGTTGAAGAGAAGGTGAAGTGTTTTTCCTAAATTTTCTGGGTTTTGATTGCTTCTAACTCAAAATAATTTTCATGCCAAAGTGACCCATCTTAAGCCTGCCCTTAGTCCCTACAATACCAACTCTGATGTAATTTAAAATTCCCAATGACTCTTATATTATGTTGCAGTGGCTTTATGAAGACTTTGTTTATTGAAAAAAAAATTTATTTATTTATTTATTTGAGAGAGAGAGAGGAAATGAGAGCATGGGCTGGCTGAAGGGCAGAGGGAGAAGCAGACCCCCAGCTGAGCAGGGAGTCCAACGTAGGACTTGATCCCAGGATCCTGGGATCATGACCTCAGCAGAAGGCAGATGCTTAACCAATTGAGAAGCCCAGGCACCCAAGAAAACTTTGTTTCTGATATTAGTTGAATTAAATAAGATTACAGCCAAATAAGTACTATTAGCCAGGTAAGCCAGTAATTATCAGAACCCAATGAGCACTGAATCTCTATATCTAATGTAACAGGTGGAACAAAAGAGACTAGTGAAGAGCTAACCTTTTCTGGCTGATAGGAGCTACTGGAACTACATTTTAAAATATTTCAGCTCTAGCTGTAGTCTATAGGTGCTGTGGTGGCATTATAATAGTCTCTCTTCTACTGTAATTTGTTACATTTCATTTAAGAAATGCTAGTGGTAGCTCCCCCAAATTGATTTCACTGCTTATTAATGTGTCATGAACTTCGGTTTGAAAACTACAAGTGTAGGTGAGACCAAGGATCAGTCTTACTGATATTCCCTTAACCTGGAGCCTTGGCACTGGCCATCAGTCCAGTCATGGTCGAGTAGTTAATTAATACCTCAAGTCTATCTGCTGTTCAGCCTGATAAAAAGGCTCAGACTGTGAGAATATTTTTTTTTTAACACATCTTCTAGATATATTTAGAATGTCATATTGTAGTCTTTTTTTCTTTCTTTCTTTCTTTTTTTTTAATATAATTTTTTATTTTTTATAAACATATATTTTTATCCCCAGGGGCTGTGAGAATATTTTGACCCTGGACCACAGATGGGAAAATGAGATGATTTATAATTCCCTCTACATTTTTCTTTGTTCACAAAGCTCTATTTGTCTACTTTCTACTTTTAAGTGGTTAATATAAAAAGTCATCAATTTGATTGAAACATGGGTAGACTAGGGGAGGTTAAAAATAAGACCCAAAAGCTGATCCAGAATTTCTGTGTTTGTGGAGTGGGACTGCAAATCTTTACCCTACAACATTACTATGAGGGTAATAAAGTGGTGAATATATGTAAAACATCTGCATAGAGCATAAGGTGGGTGAATGGTTGTTTGTATCCCTGTATTGATGCACCTTTGTAACATGATTTTCCATTCTGTCCATACAGAAATGAAATTTATCTTTCTGATCTATCTACCCACACAATTCCCACTTGAGTCTGGGCTGTTTTTATTTACTTTGACTAATAAAATGTGATTGAAGTAATATTGCGGTGCTTCTATGCTGAGGCATCAAGAGGTCTTGAGTTTTTGTTTTTATCCTTTTGAAATTCTTTGACTTCCATGTCAAGAAGTTTTCTTGAGAATGAGAAACAAGCTAAAAGAGAAGCCCGATCAATAGCCAACATCGTGGGAGGGAAGCTGATTAGCCTGCTCAGCCCAGTTGCTATAGACTGGATGTTTGTGTCTCTCCAAAATTCGTATGTTAAATCCTAAAGCTCAATATGATGGCATTTGAAGGTGGGGCATTGGGAGGTGATTAGGTTATGAATGAGATTGGATACCCTTAGAAAAAAGGCTCCAGAGAAATTCCTTATCCCTTCTGCCATGTGAGGACACAGTGGGAAGACAGTCTATCTATGCATTAAGAAATGGGCTCTTACCAGATACCATATTTGATCAGAATAATTTCATGTGAGACCAGCAGAAAAACCACCCATCTGAACACAGTACAGACTTTGATCCATAGAATCATAAACAATTAAAGTGGGTGTGATCTTATTTTACTTTATTTATTTATTTATTTATATTATTATTTTTTAAAATGGGTGTGATTTTAAGCTACTGATTTGGAGTAGTTTGTTATACAGGGATAGATGGGTGATAAATCTGGCATATTATAAATGTTCAATAAATGAGTATAAATCCTTGCCTGTTAAAGGATAAGTAAATTTAATCTTAAAGTTCAGTTTCAAAGGGAATCCTTTTTGATTACTGGGATTTATTTCTTAGGTGGATGTCTTAGAATGTTATTTGACTTATTATTCTTCTCATACTGTTTATCTCATTTAAAAAATTTTTTTGTTTATCTCATTTTTTGATCACTATACATATATATCTAAAATCATTTAAGACAAAATTGAGTGTGTTGAAAGTTTGTAAACCAGGAAGAATCTTAGCAATTGCTTAGTTGGGGTCTCTTACATAGGGATAAGAAGGTTGGGTAAGTAGAACAGAAATATCATAGTCTTTGGAGATAGGTCTGTATTTTTCAGTGGAAAAGATCTGGGAACTTGAACATTTTTTGTCCCTCCTATGAGAAAACAATGAAACAGATAATTTTCTTCTTTGAGCCTATTGGGGGATTACGACTCTAAATTTTGCAAGTGCAGATTATTTTTTCATAATATTTGTGGAGGAAATACTAGCAATAGCTAACACTTCTGAGCATTTAATGTGTCAGGCATGTTCTAAGCATTTTGTAATTAATTCTTGATTTCCTTCTCTGAATAAAGGGATAATAATAGTTGGTATAGGTGAGGAAAGTGAGGCACAGTGACTCGAATTTTGTTCTCTGGAAATAGAACCCAAGATGGGGTTCCTGATGCAAATGATTTATTGCAGGAATACTCTCAGAAGAAAGCGGTGAGAGAATCCGAATAGGAGAAGGAAGAAAAGCTGGCATAGATGTACTCTCAGCTGAAGAACACCTAATCCTATGGGGAGTTTTAAACTATTAACTGCACTGAAGGTTTGAAACTACCTTGAGGAAAGGAATCTAGCTTTTTATATTCCTCTACTGGGCAGTTATTAGCTGTGGGTGTGCCCCAGCTGTGGTTTCTGGGGTGTTTAATGTCCTTGTTGGAGAGAAAGCTCCTATTGCCCAAGGGAAATTCTTGACAGAAAGAGGCAAATGTGAGTCAGTAACAGAAATTACAACAGTTAGGGGATGGAAGTACCAATGGATTACGGAGATCTGAGAGGGCATCAGCAGTGTCTGATTCAGTCTTCCGTTGCACTTATGAAATCCACTTACTTCTCATGTTAACCTTACTCTGTTTAAGTGTAGCTTCTCCAGGATTCTGGTAGAACCCTATTTCTGGAAAAACCTATAAGAGGAAGTTTAGTAGGACAAACTGAGGTCTCTCTTGCAGCAGTTGATCCTGAGATCCATAATTGATACCCATTATCTTTTTGCTTTTACCTTTCATTCTATTCTCTTTTCCTCCTGGCTAGCACTGCTTCAGTTCTACAAGGCCTGCCTACTGTGGTGATCAAAACCCTTAATCATGGAAAGTCTGAGCTCCTGATTGCCTTGTCTTTATCAAACTAACTTTCTTGAATTTACCCATTTAGAGTTGAAACTGGGCATATGAATACCTGCAGATCACGTCTAAGTATCAGTTCATAATTCTACCTGGGCCCACCAGGATGACCAGGGTTAATTATCACTGCCAGTATATTAACTTTTCTGTTTGCTGGTTTTTTGGCACAAAAAACATAAAGTGACCAGGCAGCAGCTATAGTTCAGTGGAGTGCTTAATGTATCCCCTGGTAGGAATGAGTACCCAGTGAGAGTCAGGATCTCTAGACCCACGGTATCTAAAGATACAGGGAAAGGAAGCACAAATTCATCAAGTGGGTTACTGAAGTGATTGTGAGTATAACAGCTACTTCTACCCCTTTGTTCCCATATATTTTACCTTTTGGAGACATAGCACAGAAGAAAACTCTTGGTTTGGTGAGTATATTGCATCCTGATGGTTAGTGCTCTGTCCTCATAGTGTGTCATCTCTAAACTGGCCTTATGCTAGATCTTGAAGAAGCAGTGTTCTATCAGGCCAGCAGCTCTGGATGGTGATAGTGTGTGTTAGACTAATAGATTTTATTTTATTTTTTTTAAAAGATTTTATTTATTTATTTGACAGACAGAGATCACAAGTAGGCAGAGAGGCAGGCAGAGAGAGAGGAAGGGAAACAGGCTCGCTACCAAGCAGAGCGCCTGATGCGGGGCTCAATCCCAGGATCCTGGGATCATGACCTGATCTGAAGGCAGAGGCTTTAACCCACTGAGCCACCCAGGCACCCTTAGACTAGTAGATTTTATTATCAGCACATCATTATTCTTCCTTTCCCATAAAATGGGTTCCTTGGCATAATGTCACAAGAGATCTCAGCCTATAATTGGAATAGTTGTCAATCCTGGTCAGATAAGTCATTGTTCGTTTTAGGAAGGAAAGGACCTGGTATAATCATTTTCACATTAATAGGCTGGTGGTTATCCATGAGGGATGGCTCTGTATTGGAGGCCCAGGATTTATCTCTTTTGTTGACATGTTGGACAGTCTACAGTGAAAGCAGCAAGATCAACTTTGATTAGATGGAGGTTGTGCTGTGCAGTCATGAATACATTGCCTCCACTCTTGCTACTATTTGCTTTCTGAAACCCTTGTTTCAACACTGGGGTGGCCAACTACAGAAGCTAGTTGACATCCTCATGGCAGAGTCATCCTGTTCCCCTCATTTTTTAGCACTTATTCTGTGGTAGATGTTCTTGGTGAGCATTAATATGTGGTACAAAGATCTTTGTGACAATTCCCATAAGTCCTTCTACATGCCTCTTCCCTGGACATTCTTGTCCACGATTCACCAATCTTGCTTTTCCAGGCCTCAGACTGGCCAGTTAAGCCACTTGTCTCTCAAAGACTATGTATATTCTTACCTTGGTCCCTTTCTTCTCCATACAAAATGAATGGCCAAGTACTCTGCCCAAAGCTCTGCCCGTTGGGGGGAATTTCTTCTCACTGCTCTCTTTCAGGGTCAACCTGAGTGGCACTGTAAATGGGTAGTTGGGTATTATCAGCTTGCACCGGTGTACTGAGCTGGCCATATGTGAACCAAGTTCAGTTTTTGTTCTTCATCAGCTGGTCATGAGGAACCCTTCCATCTCCACCCCTATTAGATCCCAGGGTGAGCTGAGGGAAAGGTATTGGTGCAACAGTGGTGAATGACATAGGAATTTGGACACAGGTCATGCAGCTTTCTTGTGTCCTTTGAACCTGCCAGTTATACTACTTTAATTTTACAAGTATTTTCAGGAAGCAAGCCTAGGAAAAAGTTTGAGGTTCAAGGTGTTTTTAAAGAATCAACATTTGTGGGATGCCTGGGTGACTCAGTCATTAAGCATCTGCCTTCAGCTCAGGTCATGATCCCAGGGTCCTGGGATCGAATCCCTTGCTCATCAGGGAGCCTGCTTCTTCTTCTGCCTGCCAGTCTCCCTGCTTGTACTCTCTCTCCTTCACAAATAAAAAAATCTTAAAAAAAAAAAATCAACATTTATGACATGAAATAGAAAGAAGCAAGATTAGGAAGAGAAGGAAATCAAACTTCCATGTAGGTCCACCAAGGCCTCAGCTGACCTGGCTGGGAGCTCTGCAGCCAATGGTGTCCATTGGAGTGTCTTGCAACAGGCTGCAACAGCCAAGCCTTTGCACACTTATCTCACTCAGGCACCAAGTATGGTACTGGAAGCAAGGTGACCTTGGGCTAAGTGTCTCATTATAGCTGAGGCAGACCTGGAAGGAACAGATAACTGGAATTTCTCTGCACATTCTACTGTTGGCTGGCAAGTCTTTTTTTGAGGGGACTCTATATCTATTTCAGCCAGCCTAACCTTATGACACAATAAGATGATTCTGACAGTGTTATCTGCAATTACAACAGCATGTCTAAAGATCAGATGCTCAAATTCCACCTGGGCCCAGGAACATGTCAGAAACTCTTTCAAAATGGTACACGGTTGGGACACCTGGGTGGCTCAGTGGGTTAAGCTGTTGCCTATAGATCAGTCATGATCTCAGGGTCTTGGGATCCAGCCCCACATCAGGCTCTTTGCTCAGCAGGGGGCCTGCTTCTCTTTCTCTCTCTGCCTCCCTCTCTGCCTACTTGTGGTCCTTCTCTGTCAAATAAATAAATAAAATCTTAAAAAAGAAAAAAGTACACAATTCTATGCTTCAGATGGTATGCCTTTACTATCAAAGCCTAAGGGTGTGTGCCGTGATTCCCTTTTGGAACTTGCCATAAATTCCACTTGTTGTCTTTTTCTCCCAAAGTTACCTATACTGCCAGGGATTTGCTGGTTACTATGACCCAAGATGTGCTTATACCACAGCCTAGACCTTCTGTAAAGCCTTATATTCATTCATTCATGCCCTGGGACCAAATCAAATCTAGCTGTCTTCTTCATCAGCCAATAAATGGTTTGATGTTATATTCCAAATGTGGAATATACTGTAGTAAATCTCAAGGTGGATTACTAAGTGTTGTGCTTTCTTAGTGGTAAAATATGTAAGGTGGGTAACTTGCTCTTTAATTTGAAGGAGACAGTTGAGCATGACCCAAACCACTGGAATCTTAAAAATTTTACTGATGAGGAAGGCCCTTGAATTTTTCTAGTGTGTATTTCTCACTCTCTGGAGCACATGAGTCTTATTGCGGCACCCAGAATACCTTTCACTTCTTGCTAATCAGATCTGATTCATATGATATTATCAGTGTAGTGAATGAACGGGATGCTCTGTAGAATGTCCAATGGTCCAAGTGCCTTTGTTATAACAGGTCACAGGAGATTTATAGCTGGGAGTTGAGAGTCTGAATTAACATTGTTGTTTGGGTCATGTGATTGCAAACCATGAAACAGAATGGGCCAGGACTCAATTTACTACCTCATCTCCGTAATGAAACTTTATCACTAGATAATCAGTGTCAACTCAGACCCTGAGTATAATAGCCCCTTCAAAGATCTGGTATTCTCTTTTCCTATTGTATCATTAACTGAATGTATTGCTGTAGTCCCTTGAGGGAAGGTTTGGGGAATTACTATTATATACACTTTTTATGGTATTTTATAATCCTTCCTAATATAGATCAAGCATCTTCTTCAGTGAGTGAGTTCCGGGTCTGAGAATTGGCTCAGGTCTGGAAATTGGGCAAGGAATCATGATTTTAGGAGGGCTGACTTAAGCCTTCTGCTCATTCATTTATCATCTCCTGTGGCTTTTTAAATTAAGGATTTAGTGGCTGTTCATTTATCTTTCTTCGAGGAACTCTATTTTTTATTTGCCATCTCTATTGATTCTTGTGAGTCAGACCATCCTGTCCTTGCTGCCCATTATGGTAATTACACCTCTCTGTGTCTAAGGGTTAGGTGCCACCACTTAGCTTTGCTATTCTGGGATCCTGTCATCCCCATGCAACAGTGAATGCTGTTCTATAGCGGCATCTCCTATTACCAGCTCTAGCTTTCAGAGGATGATCAATTCCCAAGAAGCTTCCTATGTACAAATCTCTAATTTAAAGAGATTAAATTTGGCTTAACTCCGTGCAGGCTGAAGACCCAGCCTGCATGGAGTTAAGCCAAATTAACTAAAATTTCTTTACTGTGGGGTTTTAAAGTATCATTTATGTGAAAGTAGAATAAGAATTTCCATAAAAAGAATATAAAATTTTGAGTAGAAGCTCTGCTTAACTATTTTGCCAGGTAACACTTAACCTAAACTCCCAAACTGGCACTGAATTGAACCCTCAATGTTGCCAATATTATAGATGAAAAAGATCACAAAATATTATTTTAATTTTTAATTCCTTAATTACGAGTATATTTTCATATAACACTTGTCTTTCATTTTCTAATAGCTCTTCATCATTTGCTCAATTAAAAATTGGTTTGTTAGTTTTTTATTGATTCGTAGAAGCTCTGTATGTGTTTGGGAAATAGGTCTTTGCCTAACATGATAGAAAATACTTTTTCTTGATTATCATTTGACTTTTGAAATTGTGTTTTTTTAAAGATTATTATTATTTTTTTATTTGGGAGAGAGAGAGAGAGAATGAAAGAGTGAGCGTGAAAGGGGGAAGATCAGAGGGAGAAGGAGACCCCTTGCTGAGCAAGGAGGCTGATGCAGGACTTGATCCCAGGACTCCAGGATCATGACTTGAGCTGAAGGCAGTTGCTCAACCAAGTCACCCAGGCACCTGACTTTTGGAATTGTTTAAGAGCTTTCTTTAGGGTGTGCCTGGGTGGCTCAGTGTGTTAAAGCGTCTGCCTTCCGCTCAGGTCATGATCCCAGGGTCCTGGGATCTAGCCCCACATCGGGCTGTCTGCTCAGCAGGGAGCCTGGTTTCTCCTCTCTCTCTTTGCCTGCCTCTCAGCCTACTTGTGATCTCTGTCAAATAAATAAAAATAAAATCTCTCTTTTTTTTTTTTTTTTTTTTTTAAAAAAAGAGCTTTCTTTGGTCTCTTTTTTCTTTTCTCTTCTTTCTTCCCTTCATCTATTTCTACCTTCTTCCCTCCTTCCCTTACTCCTTTCTTACTTTTTTCCTGCTTTCTTTTCAAGCCTAAGCCATTGCAACAATAGTAGTCTTCTAACAATAATACCTGCCTTTCATTCCTATCCCTGTCAGTTTGTTCTCTATACAACAGCCAGAATGATTTTTTTTTTTTTTTAAGGACACGTGTGAAAGTACACTATGGCCTCCCATACTTCACTGGTTTCTTGTTGCTATGAGGATAAGATATTGAACTGGTTTACAGGGCTTCTCTAATCTGAGTTCTTGCCTACTCCTATAGCCCCATTTCTTTTCCACTTCCCTTTCTTTTCCACTGCTGTTCCAGGCCCTTTTTTCCCTCAGATCCTTCACACAGACAGTCAGCTGCCCCTCTTTGTGCTCCTACAACTTTGCCTGGACAATTTTTTTGTTCTTCAGTTCTTAGGTTAAACCTCCCTTCTTTGGGGACAGTTTTTCCACCCCTCAGATTAGGTTTAGTTAACTATCTGTGTTTCTTGCTGGAGTCTAGTCCCTAGTGCTGTCAGGAATTTTCTTTTTTTCGCCCTCTCCCTCCTTTTGTATTCTGAACACTTAACCAAGGGCCTGGCATGTGTTAGATGCTCAATGAATAATTGCTAAAAACTGTTGGTTGAGGGACAGAATGATTGAGGTTTAAGAAATAGGCAGTAGAAAAATGACTTTAATGCTATACTGAATTTATACTTCTTGCTGTAGAGAATGAAAAGTCATTGAACCATTTAATAACAGAAATCAGTTTTATGTTTTATGCTATTCTTCCCTCTCTTCTTACAGAATGTTGGATTTTCAATCAATAACTATTTCTTCAGGTTTTTCTTTTTCTTTTCTTTTCTTTTCTTTTTTTTAATATAACCAGGAACCTACACGGTTACATAGTAGAATATCTGTAATTCCTTAAGTGACATAGAATGTATTCTTTCTTCATTAGTTTTGGGAATTGATTTTAAAGGCAAATCATTTTCTCTATATATTTGACTTCTTTTATTTTAAGCCAGAAATTTCTAAAAGAGGGGCACCTGGGTCGCTCAGCTTTTTGAGCATCTGACTCTTGGTTTTGGCTCAGGTTATGATCTCAGGGTGTGAGATGGAGCCCCGTGTTGGGGCTTGAGATAATTTACCCCTTCCCTTTCCCTTCCCCTTTTCCCCTCTCCTCACTCACAGGAGCATGCTCTTGCTCTCTAAATAAATAAATAAAATCTTAAAAAAAAAAGAAATTATTAAAAGAGATTTACCACCTTTTTCCAGTACTCTTCCAACAACAAAAAAATTTCAGTGGTCTTAGCCATAACATGATATATTTTGAAATAGATTAATATCATTTGTATTACGGAATCACAGATTTTAATAATAATCATATGCTTAATACTACTTTTGTGAGGGAAGGAAAAAACCTCTGTGTCAGGTCTTGAAAAAAGGTCTGCTTGTTGTCTTACATCTTTTAATCTAGAAATTATTAGATGATGATCTTATAAACAACATGATAATAACAATAATAACAACAACAGAATAATAATAAAAGCAGAAAAGATATCTCTGCTGCTTTACAGATTGACTCAATAATTTCTGTTTTAATAATATTAGCACTATTTTCATTTATGTAATGCTTTTCTTGTTTGAATTATTATCTAAAATTAATTAATCCTAATACTAAACCCTGAAAGGCAGATAAGAATTATCTTCATTTTACAGATTAAGTTAAATGTACCATATTCCAAATGATTAATGCTTTGAAATCTCCAATACCAAATGGTTTATGTTCCTCTGGAAACATGAGGAAATCCAAATTTACATAGTAATTATGTGTTCAATTGTGCTTAGAAAGCAACTGGCAGGCCCAGATAATCTTTAAAAAAAAAAATACTGATAATATACAAAATGGAGGAAAGCAGTTTTTAAAAAATCCATGTTGAATGATAATATTATTATTCATATATAGTGATTCCTTCCTAAGAATTCCTCCAAGCTAAAGACAAAAACAAAAAAACAAAACCACAAGAATCTTGGTAAATGCTGGTATAATATGCAGAACAAATCCAATGGTGGGTAAAATTTGCATCTTGACAAATGAAAAAGAAGCCACAGTCTATTTGGAGATAACAATGATGCACAGCCATTTCCTTATCACTTAGTACATAAGTACTAGTATTGGGCTGTGTTCTGGTTACTGTTAATATACCTTCGGCATGAAGAAAATTTATGTGAGGGTGATTTGTATTAAAAAAAGAAATAATGAAATATTAAGAAGTAATTCCTTAGCCCTACATTGTGAAAGGACTCTTTACTGTACCATTTCCATTTTGAAAAAACACAGCACTTTTTCTCTTTTTTTTCACAGCAGGGAAACAAGTTATAATTGTTAAGTGAAAAAATAGGAAAGATCTATCTATCATTCCCATTTCCTCAATACTGTGATCCATTGTGGTCAGAAGAAAAGCCATCCCATGCAAAAATAGAAAAGGAGAGTGTCTGGATGCTGGTATTTCAGTTCAGTGAGAACAGTTTCTTCAATACTGCCTGGTATTATGCAGAAGTGCCAGAATTATTCTATTTAGAGATTCAGGAATTTCTATTTCTGATAATATGGCATACCAGGTATCTGGAGTAACCCTTCTGGTAAAGAAAATCTACAGTTCCTAGATAAAATAAAAAAAAAAATTAATGCTTAGGTGACCTATTTGAAAAACAAGGAAAATTGTTGAAATGACAAGAAGGCATGAATCAGAAGGGCAAGAGATAATCAGAATCATTTTAATGAGCTGTGAAAGAGGTATGGCAGACCAATTATGGGATATATATAAAGTACAAGGTTAGGTCACAAAACTAGATGTTCCACATCTTCAGTGAATGGACAAGAAAAATTCCTGCCCCCAAGAAGGTGATGTAGGCATTCTTGCCTGTCTCTGCCTTATGTCTGTGGGAAGCAGGAGAAAATGTGTCCTTTAAGAAGTCTCCATGAGGCACGTCTGGGTGGCTCAGTAGGTTAAGCAGCTGCCTTCAGCTCAAGTCATGATCCCAGCGTCCTGGGATCGAGTCCCACATCAGTCTCCTTGTTTGGCAGGGAGCCTGCTTCTCCTTCTGCCTCTGCCTGCTGCTCTGCCTGCCTGTGCTCGCTCGCTCTCTCTGACAAATAAATAAATTTAAAAATATTAAAAAATAAAGTCTCCTTACATAGATCCCCTCCCCCACCAAATCCATACTATTATGGACTAAAACTGAAAAATAAAGTGCTCTCAGGATTTGAATATTTCTGTGTGTCTTCTTTTTCATTTAAAAAATTTTTTTAGTTAACATTTAATATATTGTGTGCCCGGGGGTACAGGTTTGTGAATTGTCAGGCTTAAACATTTCACAGCACTCACCATATCACATTCCCCAATGTCCATACCCAACCATCCTCTCTATACCCCCACTCCTCTCAGCAACCTTTAGTTTGTTTTGTGAGATTAATAGTCTCTTATGGTTTGTCTCCCTCCCAATCCCATCTTGTTTAATTTACTCCTTCCCTACCCCCAAAATGCCCCATCCTACCTCTCAAATTCCTCATATCAGGGATATCATATGATAATTGTCTTTCTCTGATTGACTTATTTCACTCAGCCTAATACCCTCTACTTCCATCCATGTCACTGCAAATGGCATCATTTCTTTTGCTTGTTTTAAATTTTTATTTATTTAACAGAGAGAGATCACAATTAGGCAGAGAGGCAGGCAAGGGGTGGGGCAGTAAGCAAGCTCCCTGCCGAGCAGAGAGCCTGGTGCAGGGCTCGAACCCAGGACCCTGAGATCATGACCTGAGCCAAAGGCAGAGGCTTAACTCACTGAGCCACCCAGGTGCCCCTGCATAATTTCTTTGATGGCTGTATAATATTCCATTGTATATGTATACCACATCATCTTTATCCATTCATCTGTTGATGGACATCTAGGTTCTTTCATAGTTTGGCTATTGTGGACATTTCTGCTATGAACATTTAGGTGCATGTTCCCCTTCAGATCACTACGTTCATATCCTTAGGGTAAATATCCAGTAGTGTGATTGCTGGGTCATTGGGTAGCTCTATTTTCAACTTTCTGAGGAACGTCCATACTGTTTCCAGAATGACTACACTAGCTTGCATTCCCACCAACAGTGTAGGAGGGTTCCCCTTTCTCTGCATCCTTGCCAACATCTGTCATTTCCTGACTTGTTAATTTTAGCCATTCTGACTGGTGTGAGGTGGTATCTCATTGCGGTTTTGATTTGTATTTCTCTGATGCTGAGTGATGTGGAGCGCTTTTTCTTATGTCTGTTGGCCATCTGGATGTCTTCTTTGCAGAAATGTCTGTTCATGTCCTCTGCTCATTTCTTGATTGGATTATTTGTTCTTTGGGTGTGGAGTTTCATAAGTTCTTTATAGATTTTGGATACTAGCCCTTTATCTGATATGTCGTTTGCAAATATCTTCTTCCATTCTGTCAGTTGTCTTTTGGTTTTGTTGACTGTTTCCTTTGCTGTGCAAAAGCTTTTGATCTTCATGAAGTCCCAATAGCTCATTTTTGCCCTTGCTTCACCCTTGCCTTTGATGATATTTCTAGGAAGAAGTTGCTGTGGCTAAGGTTGAAGAGGTTGTTGCTTGTGTTCTCCTCAAGGATTTTGATGGTTTCCTATCTCACATTGAGGTCTTTCATCCATTTTGAGTCTATTTTTTTTGTGTGGTATAAGGAAATGGTCCAGTTTCATTCTTCTGCATGTGGCTGTCCAATTTTCCCAACATCATTTGTTGAAGAGACTGTCTTTTCTCCATTGGACATCCCTTCCTGCTTTGTTGAAGATTACTTGATGATAGAGTTGAGGGTCTATTTCTGGGCTCTCTATTCTGTTCCATGGATCTATGTGTCTGTTTTTGTGCCAGTACCATACTGTCTTGATGAGGACAATTTTGTAACAGAGCTTGAGGTCTGGAATTGTGATGCCACCAACTTTGGCTTTCTTTTTCAACATTCCTTTGGCTATTCAGGGTCTTTTCTGTTTCCATATGAATTTTAGGATTATTTGTTTCTTTTCTTTGGAATAATTGATGGTATTTTGATAGGGATTACATTAAATGTGTAGATTGCTTTAGGTAGCATAGACATTTTCACAATATTTGTTCTTCCAGTCCATGAGCATGGAACATTTTTCTATTTCTTTGTGTCTTCCTCAGTTTCTTTCATGAGTGCTTTCTGAGTACAGATTCTTTGCCCCTTTGGTTAGATTTATTCCTAGGTGTCTTATGGTTTTGGGTGCAATTGTAAATGGGATCAACTCCTTAATTTCTCTTTCTTCTATCTTGCTGTTGGTGTATAGAAACACAACTGATTTCTGTGCACTGATTTTATATCCTGACACTTTACTGAATTCACTTTACTGAGTGAGTTCTAGCCATTTTAGAGTGGAGTCTTTTGGGTTTTCCACTTAAAGTATCATATCATCTACAAAGTGTGAGTTCTTCTTGCCAATTCGGATGCCTTTTATTTCTTTTTGTTGTCTGATTGCTGAGGTTAGGACTTCTAATACTATGTTAAATAGGACTGGTGATAGTGGACATCCCTACCATGTCCCTGACCTTAGAGGGAAAGCTTTCAGTTTTCCCCATTGAGAATGATATTTGCGGTGGGTTTTTCATAGATGGCTTTGGTGATATTGAGGTATGTACCCTCTATCCCTACATTTTGAAGAGTTTTGATCAAGAAAGGATGCATACTTTGTCAAATGCTTTTTCAGCATCTATTGAGAGTATCATATGGTTCTTGTTCTTTCTTTTATTAAGGTATTGTATCACGTTGATTGATTTGTGGATGTTGAGCCAACCTTGTAGCCCAGGAATAAACCCCACTTGGTCGTGGTAAATAATCTTTTCAATGTACTGTTGGATCCTATTGGCTAGTATTTTGATGAGAATTTTTGCATCTGTGTTCATGAAGGTTATTGGTTTGTAATTCTTCTTTTTATGAAGTCTTTGTCTGGTTTTGGGATCAAGGTAATGCTGGCCTTGTAAAATGAGTTTGGAAGTTTTCCTTCCATTTCTTTTTTTTTGGGACAGTTTCAGGAGAATAGGAATTAATTCTTCTTGAAATGTTTGGTAGAATCTCCCTGGGAAGCTCTCTAGTCCTGGGCTCTTGTTTATTGGGAGATTTTTGATGACTGTTTCAATCTCCTTACTGGTTATGGGTCTGTTCTGGTTTTCTATTTCTTCCTGGTACAGTTTTGGTAGTTTATACATCTCTAGGAATCCATCCATTTCTTCCAGATTGTCAAATTTGCTGGCATATAGTTGCTCATAACATGTTCTTATAACTGTATTTCTTTGGTGTTGGTTGTGATCTCTCTTCTATCATTGATGATTTTATTAATTTGAGTCCTTTCTCTTTTCTTTTTGATAAGTCTGGCCAGGGGTTTATCAATCTTATTAATTCTTTCAAAGAACCAGCTCCTAGTTTTGTTGATCTGTTCTACAGTTCTTTTAATTTCTATTTCATTGATTTCTGCTCTGATCTTGATTATTTCCCTTTTACTGCTGTGTTTAGGCTTTGTTTGTTGTTCTTTCTCTAGCTCCTTTAGGTGTTGGGTTAGGTTGAGACCTTTCTTGTTGAGAAAGCCTGGTATCCCTATATACTTTCCTCTCAGGACTGCCTTTGCTGCATCCCAAACATTTTGAACAGTTGTGTTTTCATTTTCGTTTCCATGAATCATTTCAATTCTTTAATTTTCTGGTTGACCCATTCATTCTTTAGTAGGATGCTCTTTAGCCTCCATGTATTTGACTTCTTTCCAACTTTCCTCTTGTGATTGAGTTCTAGCTTCAGAGCATTGTCGTCTGAAAAGATGCAGGGAATGATTCCAATCTTTTGATACTGGCTGAGACCTGACTTATGATCCAGGATGTGATCCAGAATGTTCCAGAATGTTCTCTAGAATGTGCTCTAGAGAAGTATGTGTATTCTCTTGTTTTGGGATGGAATGTTATGAATATATCTGTGATGTCCATCTGGTCCAGTGTGTCATTTAAGGCCTTTGTTTCCTTTTTGATCTTTTTCTTGGCTGTGCAGTCCATTTCAGTGATGGGGGTGTTAAAGTCCCCTACTATTATTGTATTATTGTCAATGTGTTTCTTCTATTTTGTTATTAATTGGTTTATATATTTGACTGCTCCTATGTTAGGGTTATAGATATTTGAAATTGTTAGTTCTTCTTGTTGGACAGACCCTTTGACTATGATATACTGTCCTTCCTCATCTCTTATTATAGTCTTTGGCTTAAAATCTAATTGATCTGATATAAGGATTGCCATCCCAGCTTTCTTTTGATGTCCATTAGCATGGTAAATGGTTTTCCATCCCCTCACTTTGAATCTGGAGGTGTCTTTGGGTCTAAAATGAGTTTCTTGTAGACAGTGTATTGATGGGTCTTGTTTTTTTTTTTTTTTTAAATCCATTCTGATAACATTTGTCTTTTAATGTGGCATTTAGCCCATTTACATTCAGGGTAACTATCAAAAGATATGAATTTAGTTTCATTGTATTGTCTGTAAGGTGACTGTTACTGTATATTGTCTGTGTTCCCTTCTGGTCTGTGTTACTTTTAGGTTCTCTCTTTGCTTAGAAGATCCCTTCCAATATTTCCTGTAGGGCTGGTTTGGTGTTTGCAAATTTTTTTAACTTTGGTTTGTCCTGGAAGCTTTTTATTTCTCCTTCTATTTTCAATGATAGGCTAGCTGGATATAATATTTTTGGCTGCATATTTTTCTCATTTAGTGCTCTGAATATATCATGCCAGTTCTTTCTGCCTGCCAGGTCTGTGTGGATAAGTCTGCTGCCAATCTAATATTTTTATCATTGTATTTTACAGACTTCTTGTCACAAGCTGCTTTTAGGATTTTCTTTTTGTTATTAAGACTTGTAAATTTTAGTATTAGGTGATGGGATGTGAGCTCATTTTTATTGCTTTTGAGGGCATTCTCTGTGCCTCCTGGGTTTTGATGCTTATTCCCTTTGCCATATTAGGAAAATTCTCTATTATAATTCATTCCAATATACTTTCTGTCCTTCTCTTTCTTCTTCTTCTGGAATCCCAATTATTCTAATATTGTTTTGTCTTATGGTATCAGTTATCTTTTGAATTCTCCCCTTGTGGTCCTGTAGTTGTTTGTCTTTCTTTTGCTCAGCTTCTTTATTCTCCATCATTTGGTCTTCTATATCACTAGTTCTCTCTTTTGCCTCATTTATCTTGGCAGTAAGAGGCTCCATTTTTTAATTGCACCTCATTAATATTTTTTTTAATTTCAAATTGCTTAGATTTTAGTTCTTTTATTTCTTCAGAAAGGGATTTTATTTCTCCAGAAATGGTTTCTCTAGTCTCTTCTGTGCCTTTTTTAAGAGCCCATCTAGCACCTTGAGAATTGTAATTCTGAATTCCAGTTCTGACATATTACCAATGTCCATATTGATTAAGTGCCTAGCCATTGGTATTGTGTCTTGTTCTTTCTTTTGTGATGAGTTTTTCTGTCTTGTCATTTTATCCAGATAAGAATATTTGAACATGAGAATAAAATACTAAAAAGGTGGCAAAGACCCTAGGAAAATTTATGCTAAGCAAATCAAGATACCCACAAGTGGTGGGAGAATATGGGGGAAAAAAGAAATAAAAGAAAAAATAAAAAAATTATATATATATATTAGACTGGTGAATAGAAAAGAGCCACCCACTTGATTTTGGGTGTATTCTGGTCCCTTAGAAGAAGCTACCTCCCAATATTTTAAAGAAAGAAACACACACACACACACACACACACACACACACACACACACAAATAAGTATAAACACGATGAAGGGATGGAATATGACTGTAGAGATGAAAATTTAAGGAATTGATAAGTTGGCTGGAGGAAAAAAAAAAAAAAAAAAAGGAGAGAATGTACCCAGGCTGGAGACTAGAACAAATCCATGTGTTAGATTTAGGGTATATTTTGATCTATTAGAAGAAATTGTATCCCAAAATTAAAAAAATAAAAATAAAAACCTTTATGTATACAAAAAGAAGTTTAAATACAATAAGGGATAAAATACAATGAAGGTTTAGAAAGAGTCTTTTTTAAAAGGTATTGTGAAGATGAAGTAGTTAAAAAAACATTAGAAGAAGAAAGAGGAAAAGTTAAAAAAATATAATAAGAAAAAAAATGAAAAAAATTTAACTTTGTAAGACTAAAGGACCATGGGGAAAAAAATCCATGAATTCTATGTTTTCCTTTCCCCTGGCTGTGGAGTTCCACTGTTCTCCTTGATCAGTGAGCTTGGTCTTGGCTGGATGTTCTTGCTGATCTGGGGGAGGGGCCTGGTGCAGTGAGTATCAGATGTTTTTGCTGGAGGTGGAATTGTACAGCTCTTGCCAAGGGCCAGGCTAGGTAATCTGCTTGGGTTTGCTCTCGGTAGCTTTTGTTCCCTGAACACTTTGTGTAGAGCTTTAGAGGACAGGAATGAAAAATGCTGGCCTCCCAATCTCCAGCCCCAGAGGAGGCAAGAGCTCGCGGCCCCACTCCTCAGTGCCTTCTCAGAGAAAAGCCATCAGTTCTTCCTGTCTCCTTGGGCCCCAGTCATGCTCTGTGTTCATCTGGCCTGTGAGTGTTTCTATCTCTGGTGCACAGCCCTGTTTGGAGTCTCCAAACCCATCAGATTCCTGCTGTGTGTTCCTGCACTGCTCCTCTTGGAGGAGAAAGGGCTGGGGTCTCTCTGGATCTGCCACTTGTAGGGTTTCTGCTTGAAGAACAGTGGCCTGACTGTTCCTTGGATCATGGTTTAAGGTAACCTGGGTTGAAAGCTCACTCCTCAGCTCTGTCTCTGTAATTGGCTTCCCTGCTCCAATACTTGGGAGCTCTGCCACACTCAGACACCCCTGATCTTTCTGTGACTCTGCAGGATCTGAGACCGCACTGTCCCCACCAAGGCTCCACCCCTGCTTAGCCTCTGGAGCAATATCCCTCAGTGGAGCAGACTTCTAAAAGTTCTGATTTTGTGCTCTGCTGCTCCACTGCTTGCCAGGAGCTGGCCCCTTCCAGTTATTTCAGATTCACTTTTCTGCACATCCTACCTTTCAGAAAGTGGTTGAATTTCTGTTCCTAGAATTGCTGCTCTTCTTTTCTTCTATCTCCTATTGAGTTTGTAGGTATTTGGAATGGTTTGATACCTATCTAGCTGGACTCCTAGTACCAGATGTCATTTTAGTCTGCTATTCCTCTGCCATCTGGGCCTGAATTTTTCATACATTTCGATTTGAATGTTTTTGGACCCCAACAAAAATCAAAGACAAATCTCTGGAGGAAATAGTTATAATCTCAGGCCTCAATGAAATACTGATGACAAAATTCCTATGCATACGAGCAGATAATAAAAAATC
Organism: Mustela nigripes; assembly: GCF_022355385.1. Lineage (NCBI taxonomy): Eukaryota > Metazoa > Chordata > Mammalia > Carnivora > Mustelidae > Mustela > Mustela nigripes. Next base: position 150,744,938 of record NC_081557.1, on the reverse strand, counting down.
ACAAAATATATGCAGAACCAGTGTGCAAGAACCAATAAAAATACCAAAGTATGGGGGCACCTGGGTGGCTCAGTGGGTTAAGCCTCTGCCTTCGGCTCAGGTCATGATCTCAGGGTCCTGGGATCGAGCCCCACATCAGGCTCTCTGCTCAGCAGGGAGCCTGCTTCCTCCTCCTCTCTCTCTGCCTGCCTCTCTGCCTACTGTGATCTCTCTGTCTGTCAAATAAATAAATAAAATATTAAAAAAAAATTCTCTCTCCCCCTCCTCTGCCCTTTCCCCCACTCTCTTAAAAAAAAAAATACTAAAGTATGACATCAGACCAGCAAAGACTATGATATTGGAATTTATCAAATGTAGCATGAGTATTTAGTATTTGTTTTTTTTTTTTTTTAAGATTTTATTTATTTATTTGACAGAGAGAAAGAGAGAGATCACAAGTAGGCAGAGAGGCAGGCAGAGAGAGAGAGGGGAAGTAGCCTCCCTGCTGAGCAGAGGGCCTTGATGCCAGCCAGGGTGCCAGGACCTTGAGACCATGACCTGAGTCGAAGGCAGAGGCTTAACCCCCTAAGCTACCCAGGTGCCCCACTATTTAGTATTTTTAAGGAACATGCAGGATATAATCAGAAGTACCATAAAGAACAGTAATCTACCAAAACATTTTAGGGTAGTCAATAATAACAGAAGTAGAGTATAATTATTACAACATATTGAAGGGAGAAGTAAGAAATAAGAGATGTGTTTATGTAAATTAGTTTCAACTTTTTAAGCTGTCAATATATACTAGAGAATTTTGTGCAATCTCTTCTTCACACCTCAGGGAAAACATCTTAACTGTCTTTCTCTTCTGCCATTTTTCCTTTCTCTTTTTGTTTTTCTTTCTTTTTTTTCCTCTAAAGATTTTATTTATTTGACAGAGATACAGTGAGAGAGGGAACACAAGCAGGGAGAGTGGGAGAGGGAGAAGCTTGGCAGGGAGCCTGATGCAATGCTCCATCCCAGGACCCTGGGATCATGACCTGAACTTAAGACAATCGCTTAACCCACTGAGCTACCCAGGTGCCCCTCTCTTTTTCTTTTTTCTTTGGGCACCTGGTGTGTAATAGGATTTATATAGGTGCTGTGGATTCAGAAATAAATAAGACACCTTGGTTTTTGTTTGTAAGCAGTTCAAAGACCACCTATTTTTTGGCAGCTCTGAAAGAAGGAAAATTCTGATGAGAAAAAGAAGGGATAATTTTCATCTATTGGAATATGAATGGAGCTTCACAAAGGGTAATGATGAGAAACCAGAAGTTAGGAGGGCCCTACACACTGAGCTATTAACACAGTTCTGCGTGGTGAGGGTAACATAGACCGGTTTCATTGATTTGGAAACCACAGTTGACTATTTAATGCAGCTTAGATATTTTCCTTGAAAAAAGTGATCAAGTTGAAGAAATGAAAAGCTAGGTACTGATTCTCTGCAGATTTTCTTTCCCTTTTTAAACATTTATTATGTGTTGAGTACTTTACATTCCTTCAACTACTTCATTCTCTCAAATGACATATGAGGTAGGTATTGTTGCTATTTCTATTTTAAAGATGGCGAAAAGCAGGCTAAACTGGGCAAAGTGACTTGCACAAGAACATAAATGGTAAGTGAACAGAAAGGGATCCACATCTAAGTAAGCTGAGGATATAAAATTAAAAACAGCTCAGCATACAATTTACTGATGTGTTTCTCAGATACTTTATGTATTCCTAAAAGGAATTTCCTTTTAGGAAATGTAACATTTCCTAAACTTGTGAAATTAGTATGTTTAACCCACACAACTTGTGGAATGCCAAACAAATGCCTCTCTCTGGAAAATTTTTCAGGGAGATGTATTTCCCTGGCCCCTGGGTGAAAACTTGATTAATGCCAAATTTTCTGATCATTTAGTAATAAAATCTTTGATTTACTTTGAGTTAGAAGCAGCATCTCAGGTTAGTAATTAAATGTTCTCTCTCTTGGCAATGGCTAGTTGCAGGGTGGCATTTCTCTCTAGCCAGCTGCTTTTATAGGACCCTTCCTCAGAAGGAGGGAGGGAAAAGGAGACAGAAAGTTCTTAATTTGCCCGACCATAACATGGCTTTATGTTGGGGATTTTGGCAGATGTCTAATGCTGGATCTTTCTCTCCTGGGTGGAAGCGTCCTTTGGAAGCTTCCCTGCATCTTTTCTGACAGAGGTACTGATGTTCTATTTTTCTTTTTAATTTTTATTTATTTTATTTTATTTATATATATTTTTTTGCCATTTCTTTTTTATTTATTTTCAGCATAACAGTATTCATTGTTTTTGCACCACACCCAGTGCTCCATGCAGTCCGTGTCCTCTCTAATACCCACCACCTGGTACCCTCAACCTCCCACCCTCCACACCACTTAAAACCCCTCAGATTGTTTTTCAGAGTCCATAGTCTCTCATTTCTATTTTATTGCTTTCAGCCTTGTTTTGTTTTGTTTTGGGTTATCTGTTCCATACAGATCCAGTCTCTTGATCCCACTCACTCCTCCAAGGTGGTCTTCTTGCCAGGTGTAAATGGCTGTAGACCATTTTCCTTTCAGGTGGCCCACCTCTGGAATGTATTTACACATTGGAATACATGTATGTATTCTTTAGGCTGACAAACTGGGGGTCTTGAGGCCAAGACAAGGTGGCTACCCCTCCCTTTTTCCTGCATATGGGCTCCAACTATGATTTCTTGGTTACTGGCTTTTGTAGGTTAGGAGTAAGCCTCCATTTCACTTTGTGTGCTCAACTACAGGGGTCATATATTATCCTCTCTGATTAGAGCCATTAAACTTTCATAGATTTGAAATGAGGAGGCAAACACTTCTTCATCCTCCTCAGCAGTTTTTGATAATGGGGGAGAGTAGACTTATAGTACTTTAAAGGGTCCCTTTAAATAAATGCTTCATGGGTGCCTGGGTGGTAACCGGGAGCCTGCTTCTCCCCCACAACCCCACTGCCTTCCTCTCTGCCTACTTGTGATCTCTCTCTCTGTCAAATAAATAAATAGAGTCCTTTATACAAATCCTCTCATTCTATTTCATTGAATCTAAGAGATCATATTAGTTAGATTATATTAGATTATATTAGTTATCTATTGCTGCATAACAAACTATCTCACACTGTTTCTGAGAGTGCAGAATTCTGGATCAACACAAAGTCATTTTGGCTAGAGTCTTTTTTGAGGTGGTAGTCAATGTATTGGCCAGGCTACAGTCATGTGATGTTTTGACTAAGGCTAGAGGACTCCCTTCCAAGACAACTAACTCATGAGTTTGTTGGCAAGAGGCTTCATTTCCTTTCTGGCTGTTAACAAAAGGACTCAGTTCTATACCATATGAGCTATCGATAGAATTGTTCACGACTTTTCCCAAAGTCCAAAATAAGTGGTGTGAGAGACCAAGACAAAACAGCAATATCTTTTATAATCTCATCTTGGAAATGATGTGCTACAACTTCTGACTTATTCTATTGATTACATAGTCCACACCTGGTACACTGTGGGAGGGGACTACATAGGCTATGAATGCCAGGAGGTGGGGGTCATTGGGAGCCATCTTGGGTGCTGGGTACAACACAATCTACTGTAAATGCACCATTTATTTTATATACCACTAAGAAAGAAAAAAATGTTGACAACAATGATACACCATCAAGCATAAGACATATCTGACTTTGGAAATGTTAAAATGTGATAGAAATTAGTCTTAAAATTGATGACATGCTAACTATCTCCCTTGTGGGTAAGGATATTTTAAAATCACAGAATTGATTCTTGATTATTTCTATTGAAAACTGCATCTTGGTCTAGAAAGTTGCTTTAGATTTTTTAATCTATTGTATTTTGGGTACTTCCGTTGAAACCACCAGTTTTCCCTTTCTCCTCTTCCCCTCTCCACCTTTTTGCTTGAACCATTTTCATGAACTAATTTTTTGCTGAATGCTTTTGGGAATGTTGTTCTAGTTTGAATGCTGGTTAATTCTCTCTGCTTGTTTCTGCAGTTTAAATCCCTTTATTATTAAATATTAACAGAGTACCAACAATGATTGCAGATTACAGTAGGACACATACTTTTTAAGTGGCTTTGTAGTTTCATTTCATAGAGAGGATAAGTTACAGCAAACATAATGAAAATATCTACTCCACTGGATGGTGGAGAAAATTTTTGATTTAAAATAATTTGATAAGCTAGTTCACATATTTAAATTACATCTTTGAAGGTCTGATGAACTTTATAATTTTTAATGCAACTTATTTAGAAGTGTTTACTTACATAAATTCAGGTTAATAATTGTGGTTGTTTAGTATTATCTACCAATATAATTTGAGACTTAAAAATTACAATCATATTCGGGGGCACCTGGGTGGCTCAGTGGGTTAGGGCCTCTGCCTCTGAAGTTAGGCAAAGTCAGGTTGAATATCATTTTCACTCATTACTGGTGGTGTTACTGAGCAAAATATTAGTCTCTTTGGGCTTCAGCTACCTCTTCTGTAAAATAAGAATGATATTACCTTCTCTACTAGGAAGTAGTAAAAATTAAATAACATAGTTTATGTAAAGCCCTAGCTTATTGACTGGAGCACAGTGACCCCTCAAAAAAGGTAGTTATTATTATTATTTTCCAAGAGGTAGTGCTCCTTATTATTAATTTGTATTTGGCATACTTGGAAAAACATGTGAATGCATTTTCAGAGCACACAGTAACACAGTCTGGAAACACACACATTTCAGGTTGTGTGATACTGATATTTTCAGCATAGCCTGGGGCATCTCAAATATACTCTGGAGATAAAGGGTGGCTGGTATATGATGCTATCATTATGTCAGATGGAACAGGTGTGGGGCCTCCAGATTTTCTAGAGAAAATAAAAAAAAATACATAGATTTTTAAAAAACTATCTTCTGCAACTTACCGTCTAACTGCCATAATCATTAGCAAGGACAGCTACTACCCCTACTAAAGCTGCTGTTGCTATTTTAGTTTTATTATATGCCAAAGTAGTTTACATACATTAACTGGTTTAATTTCTTATTTATTACTTTTATTAATTACTTTTATTAATAAAAGCTACATATCCTTTCTCAACTCATTCTAATTAAACCAAGTTCTGCCTGATCCCAGAGATCTTACTCTTTCCTTTTATGTCTTAATTCCTTTCTCCTCTAAATCCTCTGGTTGATTTTTTTCTTTTTTGCATATGCATATATATTCTGTGTTTAGCTCCTGGATGTTTAGCTTCTCAATTAGAGGCCTTGCCTAAAATTCTTTGTATCCTCAGCATATAAATATAGTGCATATGTATAACAGATGCTCAGTTATTATTTACTGCTGTTATCTTTTCTTTTTTTAAAAGATTATTTATTTATTTCACAGACAGAGATCACAAGCAGGTAGAGAGGCAGGCAGAGAGAGAGGGGGAAGCAGGCTCCCCGCCGAGCAGAGAGCTTGATGCGGGACTCAATCCCAGGACCCTGGGATCATGACCTGAGCAGAAGGCAGAGGCCCCAGCCCACCGAGCCACTCAGACACCCCTTTACTGCTGTTATCTTGATGCTTTGATATTTCAAGAATGGAAAGATAATTGAAGGCTGGGTATTTAAATATTTTGTTCCACCTAGATTTTTTCATAGAAATATTTATGTGATAATAATGAGGAAAATTCTTAGAATGTCACTATCACAGAATTCCTTCTCTTTTCACAATTGTTTTTGCAGGTAATATGCATTGTACACTTAGCTATTTTGACTTCATTGTGATGCTGTTGTGTATGTAAGTACTATGAGGGGAATGTAACCACCACAATCATTTTAGTTCTATGTATTTCTGAAAGGAGGGTCCAGAAAAAGAGTACTGATATCTGCCAGAGGAAAACAATGAAGCTAATGAGAAAATAAACTTTAGTTTTCAACCCTCACAAAGCACCTTAGCAAATAACAAAAGGCTGGGGAAAGACTTAAAATTCATTTAAAAAAAACTCTTATGCTTTTCTTAATGTGTTTTGCTTCCTGATATAATTCCTATTTGCTAGGATTTTCCAATTTTCATTATCTTAATAGACTGTTCTCATTTTGATAACACTCCCAGTTGAATTTCAGATACCCTCCTGTGTATCATATACCCTTAAAACTTTTCATTGTTTTGTTTATATACTCATCAGTCTGTTTTGAAATTTACTTGAGTGAGAGTTAAAAATATCCTGCCTTAAAGTACACTAAAGATAACTATGTCTTTGTTGGCTTACCAAGATATTAATATCTTGGTAAGTACCAATGATATTAATATATGTAATGTTTAAAATGATATTAATATATGTCCCTGACAGGATTTTATCAGAGGATTAGAACAATATTATTATTATTATTATTTTTTAAGATTTTATTTATTTCTTTGAGAGAGTGAGAGAGAGCATGTACAGGGGGAGGGAGAGGGGCAGAAGGAGAAGGAGGCTCCCCTCTGAACAGGGAGCCTGATGCAGGACTTGATCCCATGGCCCTGAGATCATGACCAGGGCTGAAGGCAGCTACTTAACTGACTGAGCCACCCAGGCACACAGTATTGTTGGTTAGATTGCTCTAACTGTGGTACAGACAATATTTGCAGCTAAATTAGTGGTGGGCTAAGATATACTGGCAGGCCCTTCCTTCCTGAGCTGTACTCTATTTCCTTTCCTTAGTGCTGTGTATCTCCTTTGCCTGGAGCAGGCTCCTTCTTCCCTGAACAGCCCATTGTCCAGCTAGCTAACTTCTACTTGCTTTTTTAGATATAAGTTCAAATGCAGCCTCTTTTATGAATAAAATGACCATATAATTAGCATCCTCATGAGATATTTTGAGGGGCACTATTAAAAACAATCCTAGGAAAATATGTGTCAAATTGATTATCCCAACAAAACAGAGATCTATGGCAATCCATACATCCCCTAGTTGCTTTTGCTTATGTCTTCATAACATTCTGTGCTATTATTCCTACTCTTGGATGTAGTATTCGTCTTCTTCTTCTTCTTCTTTTTTTTTGGATGTAGTATTCTTAATGGTTAAGGCCATGGACCTTCAAGTCAGGCCACCAGAATTCAAATCTCAGCTCTGTTTCCTCATTTTGAGCTGTGTGACTTTGGTCAAGTCACACAAACCCTCAACTTATTGTCTTCATTTGTGAAATGTGGGTAATGATGGTATTTCCTTAATGACTATTTTGTTGTGGACAAAAAATTAATAATACATACAAAATACTTAGCACAGAACCTGGCACATACTTAGGATTCATTAAATATTAAACATTATTGTTCTTTTAAAATAAGACTACAATTATGTTTATAGGTCGTTCTCCCCTGATAGACTTTGAACTCCTTAGGGCAGGACCATGTATTATTTATTCACCTTTGCAGTCTTAGTTTACAGCACAGTGCCTAGTGTGCAATGAATTTTTTAAGAATGACTAAAAATGCAGAAAAGATGAAAGTCAACCTCAAGATTTTTTAAATTCTCTTCATTCCACCTTTTGCAATATAAAGGAAGAAAGTTTAAGTATGTTTCTTTCTTTTTTTTTTTTAATTTTTTATTTTTGATAAACATATATTTTATCCCCAGGGGTACAGGTCTGTGAATCACCAGGTTTACACACTTCACAGCACTCACCAAATCATATACCCTCCCCAGTGTCCATATTCCCACCCCCTTTCTTGAGTCACAGAGAGAACTAGTTCTCTTCATTGCCTGGCTATTATGCATGGGGTCTAATTTAATCTTAGAATAAATAGAAGATGTCTATATACTATCAGGTAAATATTGAAGTAATTAGAAGGGTCTGTTTCTCAAAATCTGGAACAAGTGCAAATGTTTATTCAGTTACTACTTAGGAGCACTGATGTTTTTAGATCAAATTAAATAGCAACTTTTTTGGCTTAGTTCCATTTTTGTTTATAAGCCTACAATTTCAATCATACACAGAGCTAAAAATTAAAATAAAACTTATTATCTCAAGAGTTGTTCAAAACATGAAGATGATTTAGGTAAGCCAACTAAGTAAGTCAGAAATGAGATGCTTACACATTTCCTTTAAACCTGAGCAATTTAAAATATTTTAAAGAGTATCAATAATTTATTGCTATTAAACATAAGAAAATAATGTGCATGAAGGCATAGTACCCATTAATCCAAACAATATGAATCATGTACTTGGTATTATTGTCAGTCAGTGTAGTAGAAGCAGAAAAGGACAATAGTACAACTTGGTGAAATGACCCAGAAGATAGTAACTCCTATTTCACATTTGAATTAGTCACATGTATATGCACATACGTGTGCACGTACACATTGCATTACTTCATCCAAAATAGGTTTTATATACTTAAAAACTGGATTTTTTAAGACAGTTACATTAGTTTAATTTTTCTTTGGTCTCTTAGGGCACCATCATTCCCTGGATTTTTGGACTAATGATGGGGCTGTCAACTAAAGTACTTATGGTTAATATGAAAGAGTTTTAACAAAGGAGAACTAGTTCCTCAGTAATTCCAAATAAATATTTTGTTTTATATCTAATTTGTTTCTGAGTAAACTCTTTTTTTTTTTTGATATTGTATTCCAGTATTTAGAAAAATGGATTGAGAGCTGTCCTTATAAGTAAGTGAAATAGGTGACTGCCTGGGGCAGGTGCTTGTTGCTCAAATCTACCTGAACCATTGCCTCTCAAGTGAATTGCAGCTTCTTGTCAAACATTTATGGTATGTTTATTGTAATTCCCTTTATGACTCATATTTCTTGGTAGCCTCTAAACTTTTTAGGAAAAGGAACCAGGTCTTATTCTTTGTTTATCCCAATGATTGGTGCAGAACATGGCACATATTTACTGACATTCAGAATATTGGTGATGGAATGAGTGAGTGAATATAATTCTATTAATAGTCACAATGATGACTAAGATACAGTTAGAAGTTCTTCCTTGGGTCCTTATTTCTTTTGTTTTCAAGACCTTCTATAACAATTCAATGTTTATCATTATGCATATTTAGTTGATGTCACTGAGCAAGAGAGATTTCTAGAAACAGGTATAAGAGAATATAAGCCAGAACTTGGGACACAGGGGCTTCAAAGCTTTCTGCATTTTTTTATAATCTCAATATTTTCTTATGAAGCATTATTTAATTTTTATTAAAAAGTCACTCCTCAAAATTGGTAAATTTGAAATTCAAGTAAAATTATACACAAAACAAATACCAAGTGATTATTAAAGCGACTCAACTTTATCACTTATGAATATATTAAATTTTATGGAAAGGAATTGATTTAAAATGTGATCTCCTCCAACACTGATGGCATAGGCCATCTGATTTGAGTCTTACTGTATATTGATGTAAGATCACATTGTATGATAAATTGTTATATATATATAATTTTTATGTTCATAAGTGTATGTGTTGTAGAGATCAATTGCTAAATAAGGGTTTGCAGCAATATTTTACATATGGTATTTAATTTGTAGAAGTGATGTTTCAATTATTCTACTACCCTTAAAGGAAGAAGGAAAGCAAAACCAGTAAAATTGGTAAAAACACAGGGACATGATAAATACCTTTCCATTTAGAAAATGACTTATTTTTATATTCAGGACTGTTCTTCAGTAGAATATTCTTCAAAGCCAGCAAAAGAGGTATATTTTCAAATTTCTGAAAGAAAACATCTTAGGTGGGTCCTTGCAAATATTCTGCCATTATTGCTTTGTGATAAATAATGTTTAATTGATGTAGCCTTTAAAAAAGATCACAATTCTGGACTTCAAGTGATATTACAAAGTTGTAATCAGCAAAATAGTATCGTACTGGCACAAAAACAGACACATAGATCCATGGAACAGAAGAGAAAACTCAGAAATAGACCCTCAACTCTATGGTCAACTAATCTTCGACAAAGCAGGAAAGAATATCCAATGGAAAATAGAGTCTTCAATAAATGGTGTTGGGAAAATTGGACAGCCACATGCAGAAGAATGAAATTGGACCATTTCCTTACACCACACACAAAAATAGACTCAAAATGGTTGAAAGGCCTCAATGTGAGACAGGAATTCATCAAAATCCTTGAGGAAAACACAGGCAACAACCTCTTCAACCTCAGCTGCAGCAACTTCTTCCTAGAAACATTGCCAAAGGCAAGGGAAACAAAGGTAAAAATGAACTATTGGGACTTTATCAAGATTAAAACCTTTTGTACAGCAAAGGAAACAGTCAACAAAACCAAAAGACAACTGACAGAATGGGAGAAGATATTTGCGGATGACTTATCAGATAAAAGGCTAGTATCCAAAATCTATAAAGAGCTTATCAAACTCAACACCCAAAGAACAAATAATCCAATCAAGAAATGGACAGAAGACATGAACAGACATTTCTGCAAAGAAAACACCCAAGGTGAGGGGAGGGGAGAGTAAACATCCAGTGACAACTGGGTGGCTCAGTGGGTTAAGCCTTTGCCTTCAGCTCAGGTCACGATATCAGAGTCCTGGGATTAAGCCCTGCATCAGGCTCTCTGCTTGGCTGGAAGCCTGCTTACCCCCCCCCCCCCCCGCCCCCACTTACTTATGATCTCTCTCTCTCTGTCAAATAAATAAATAAAATCTAAAAAAACAACAACATCCGAATGGCCAACAGACACATGAAAAAGTGCTCCACATCATTTGGCATCAGGGAAATGCAAATCAAAACCACAATGAGATACCACCTCACACCAGTCAGAATGGCTAAAATTAACAGGTCAGGAAATGACAGGTGTTGGCGAGGATGCGGAGAAAGGGGAACCTTCCTGTGCTGTTGGTGGGAATGCAAGCTGGTACAACCACTCTGGAAAACAGTATGGAGGTTCTTCAGAAAGTTGAAAATAGAGGTATTCTACAACCCAGCAACTGCACTACTGGGCAATTACCCCAAAGATACAAATGTAGTGATCTGAAGGGGTGCAACACCCCAACATTTATAGCAGCAATGTCCATAATAGCCAAACTATGGAAAGAGCCCAGATGTCCATTGACAGATGAATGGATTAAGAAGATGTAGTATATAAATAGAACGGAATACTATGCAGTTATCCAAAAAGTAATCTTGGCATTTGCAATGATGTGCTTGGAACTAGAGGGTATTATGCTAAGCAAAATAAGTCAATCAGAGAAAGACAATTATCATATGTTCTCTCTGATATGTGGAATTTGATACAAGGCAGAGGATCATAGGAGAAAAGAGGAAAAAAATGAAACAAGATGAAACCAGAGAGGGAGATAAACCGGAAGAGATTCTTAATCATAGGAAACAAACTGAGGGTTGCCGGAGGGGTGGGGAGTGGAGGTATGGAGTAACTGGGTGATGGATACTGAGGAGGGTATGTGATGTAATGAGCACTGGGTATTATATAAGACGGATAAATCACAGACCTGTACCTCTGAAACCAATAATATATTATATGTTAATTAAATTTAAATAGAAATGTTTAAAAAATAAAATAGTAAGCAAAAATTCTCAGCAAAGACAGAGGAAAAAAACAAAAAACAAATGAAGGAGCATTTGTATTAAAATCTACAGTTGCTAATTTTAGCTTATAATTGATTAGATCTTCTTGATGAGTTTTAAGTTACTGCTTTGGTACAGTTGACAACAAATGACTTTGCCAGAAGTATAGTAATCTTTTATTTTAATTATAATTTCTCTCTAACTGATGTCTGAAAATAGAATACTTTCTATGGTATTGGATAAAAGTACACAAATTTTTAAAAAAATATAAGGTTTGAAGAGCAACACATTTTAGATGGTGATTTAGAAATAGCAAACACCACACATTGAGAAAATAACTCTAGATTAAAAAAAAAGTCATTTATTTTTCCTAGCTATACACTCCCAATTTGCAGTTAAATCGTTATTCAACAGTGTTTATTGATTACTGTGTGCCTTTAGTGGTTATACTATTAATCATAATATCCAACATTCATTGGGTGTACACTGTGTGTAGATTACCATACTAAAGGGAGTTAGTAATTTGAGATGATTAATAGTGTGTTTATCTGCAGTAGAGCCGGGTTCTGCTGTGTTCTATTTGGGGCTTGACGCTTCACTGAGGTCAGGTGTAGTATGTTTAGAGAAAAACGTTTGTTCAAGGTCATTTGAAACAAGGGAATAGCTTTGTAATGAAGAAAAATTTCTGTATTTTAGGCCAAATTTTGGAGAAGATATCTTACGTATTTTCTCTATAATTCTTCACCTTTTGAGTACGTATTATATATCATACACAAATGTGCAAAGTACTATATGAGTAAAAGATTAATAAAACATAGCATCTATATACAAAATGTACTTGTTACCTATCTTCTGTTGGGATAGTTCATATCCTACAGTATGAAGGACATTTTCATTTTCCTAGGGGAGTAAGATCTTTTAGGCTAAGAAGCCAAACAAGCCAAGTCTTGAAAGGAGAGAAGAGGATTTGAGAAAGGTCAGTGAACGAAGGTTACTTGAATGAGGCAGCAGGAAAGGCCTTAAGCATACTGGAAATCCAGTAGGATCTCACAAGGGTAAGTAAGTTTCTCAAGGACAATCTCCAGATTAAACAATCTCAGAAATCATCTATAAGTGGATATTAAACTTAGTACCTCAAACCATCCTTGTTCAACTCCATCAAAATTCAGTTTCTGTGGTTAAGTGACTCATGCTGAAATAGCTAGATCTTGGGCGATAGCTTTAAACATGTTACTCAAGCATTATTTTGAATTACAGGCAGGGACATTGAAGAAGAGATACACTTGGGAAATGGCCTATATTTGTGGCAGTTTAAGAATCTGTTTTTAAAATTAAATCTACACATATAAACCACCACAGAGAATCAAAACAATTTTGGGCGGGATAATTAAATGTAAATAAATAAAAACCTCACTGTTCTCTTTAGTTACTCAAAGAATCAGTATTGAAGGGTTTTATTTTTCTTGGGAGAATATGAATTTTCTCCAAGAGCCCTAGGCTTTAAAAATTTGACTTTTATTTAGTTTATTATTATTATTATTTAAGATTTTATTTATTTGTCAGAGAGAGAGAGCACAGTCAGGAGGAGTAGCAGCCAGAGGGAAAAGCAGGACTCAATCCCGGGACCATGGGATTATAACCTGAGCCAAAAGCAGACACTTAATCAATTGAGCCACCCAGGTGTCCCTATTATTTTTTTTGATAAAGATTTATTTTTATTTTTATTTTTTTAAAGTAATTTCTACACCCAACATGGGGCTCAAATTCACAACCCCAATATCTAGAGTTGCCCACTCCACTGGCTGAGCCAGCCAGGCACCCTCAAATATTCTATTTTTAAAATAACTTCAAAAATCATGCAAAGAACACATATTTATTGTACAAGATTAACAGATGGAAATGTACAAAAGGGAAGAAAAAATTTAAAAAGAAGCTTTGATGATTCTGTGAATGCTAGAAAACAGTTGTTCATTTTTTGATGTATCATACACTATTTCTAGGTGTGCATATAGATGGTAGTGAACACAGGTTTTTTTTTGTTTGTTTGTTTTTTTGTTTTTTTTTCTTCCTTAGTTAGAGAAATGAGCAGAGAGTGGTGAGCAGTGAAGAGATGGGCAGTTTATCCTACATATAACCCACCTACATGAGCAATTCCACTAAGAGATTTTAAAGAAAGAGGCTCTTTTTTTTTTTTTAAAGAGTTTATTTAAGAAAGAATGAGGGAGAGATTACAGTAGAGAGAGAGCTGCAGAGAGAGAGAGAGAGAGAGAGAGAGGAGGAGAAACAGACTTCTTGCTGAGCTGGGAGCCTGATGTGGGGCTCAATCCCAGAACTCTTGAGATCGTGATCTGAGCTGAGGGCAGCCGCTTAATCAACTGAGCCACCTGGGTGCCCCAAAAGAGGCTCTTAATACAGTGGGGAGAAAACAATGTTTCCACCTCTGGCCCCAACTTTCCATCTTTCCCTTGGTTTCAGGGCTGGAAATTTCTAACTGTTAGGAATTCATTCCTGGAGAAGAATGTGGTTGATGGTGGGTTAGTGTAGGGGACTCCCTCTGGACCATAGGTTAGCCCCTACTGGACACTCATAATGTTGTTGGTGTTGGGAAACTAAGAATTCAATTTGAATCTCTGTCATCTGAACAAGAAAGGTATGCATGGAGGTAGCTTCATGCTGTTGATTAGGTCTTAATTCTCTTAAAATGTGTCACAACACAGGCCTTGTCATCAAAAACAGGGGCTTGATCTGTCCTGGCTAATTTCCTAAGGGAATTTTGGGACAGATGATGAGGGATGTAGGAAGTACACCTACATCCTTTTCCACCTGATCTCTCTTTATAAATTAATAAAAATAACAGGAACAATCTCATAAGCATTTACCTTGTTCCAGGCTCTATACTCATGAACTCATTTGATTCTCAAAACACTCCATGAGGATGGTTATGTTTGTTTTATAGGGCTTAAACAACAGATTAAGTGTCTTAAACAACAGAAATTTATTTTGGAGACTTGGATCAGGATCAAGATGTTGGAGGGTTGTTTTCTCCTGAGATCTCTCTTCTTGGTGTGGAGTTGGCTACCTTCTCACTGTGTGCTCACATGGCCCTTCTATTAGGTATGCATTCCTGAGATCCATTCTTCTTATAAGGATCCAGTTCCTATTGGATTAGAGCCCCTAATTTATGACCATTTTTAGCCTTATTACTACTTTAAGGACCCCCCAAATATAGTCACTTTGGGTTTTAGCACTTCAACATATGAATTTTTTTGTGGGGGGAATCACAATTCAGTCCATAATAATGATGTGGTTACTATCTCCATTTTAAAGAAGAGATGATTTTACAGATTTTAATTTATCAGGATCACCTAGGTAATGAAGAACTCCAAATACAGCTTTGTGTGGTTTGGAATGTGTACTTTTGACCACCATGCTGTACTGCCACCAGATGCTACTTAGATACTTTTTTTTCATTGTCAAGCTTCATTCTCCACTACAACTATTATACTTTCCTCTAGGATTCTGGCATTAGGTTGTCCTTCAGTTTTACTTTTTAGGGCCGTTGTGAATTTTTATTGCTCTCGAGTGTTTTTGTGAGAATACAAAAGAAATTGTATTAGTGACTACTAAATGGTTTTGAGCCATTTGAATTACCTACCTTCTGATCTCAAGTATATTTTGTATGGGTACAAATAACTATGAAATTATATAAAATCTATAGAACTTCTTATCAGATTAGAGTAGGTATATTCTATCCCAAATAAAATACCTGCTTACTCCATTTCCTGTTGATTATAATAGGAAGGAAACCTGGTGCCAGAGATTCAGAGCATCTGTCTTTTCCTTGTAGTTATCAAAAGTGGTATTGTGTAATAATGCTGCTTTATAATTTCTCAAAGCAGAACTCAATTTGACCTCAACAGAATTAAAATTCTGAAGTCATGAGGTAAAAATGGCACCGAAAGTTAAGCTGATTCTTCTATGACTATTTTAATTTTCTCATGTCACTGACAATCATAGACTGCAGGATTGCCTCAATCACCCTATGTTAAATATACCAGGCATTTGTCAGATTCAAATGCCTTAATGAAGATCTTAATGTTAAAACTCTTTGCCCCAAGAACAATTTAATATAAACTGAAGTTTTAGCCAGAGTTCTGGTGTCTTCCTTCATCTAGGATTTTCAGTATTCATTGGCATTTTACTTTTAATTGGAGTCTTGCTGCTTTGGAGAACAAATAAAAGAAGAGTAACAATTATGTAGGCAGAGCTAGACTTGTGACACAGGGATAAAATAAGGCCATGGTGCTCTTTTACCTTGTATCCCTTCTATCTAACAATGTCTATTATGTACATAGTAAGTACTCACTAAATGTTTATTGAGAGATTGAATGTTGCTACTGGATTGAATGTGGCAACTAACCAAACTGCTGAAGAAGTCCACTGTAAGAGACATACCATTATCCAAAAGTCTCTTTACAAGCTGGTAAGGATTTTTCTACACTTTTTTTTTTCTAGGGAAGTTGCTACCTCACGCCTCCACCCAGCTTCCTGCCTACTTCTACCTTCAAGTCTACTATAATTAAATAATAAAAGCTATTTAAATAAAACACAGAAGATAACATACTTATCTTCTAAGTCATTACAGTTTTGTGGATGGGCATAAGATGTACACACATGAAGCATTAGAGATTTAAAAAAATATTTATTTATTCATTATTTATTTGAGAGAGAGAGAGAACAAGTAGGAGGACTTGCAGAGGGAAAGAATCTTCAAGCAGACTCCCTGCTGAGCATGGAGTCCCACACAGGTCTCTATCCTATGACTCATGAGATCATGATCTGAGCCAAAACCAACAGCTGGATGCTTAACTGATTGAGCCACAATGGCACCCCAAGCATTAGATATTTTAAAGTACCAAACATCACAGAAAAGTTTGACTTTTTTAATGCAAAGGATTTCTATTGCTTACAACAGATGTGTGTGTGTGTGTGTTTGAGATTTTATTTATTTGACAGACAGCAAGAGAGGAAACACAAGCAGGGGGAGTGGGAGTGGGAAAAGCAGGCTTCCCATTGAGCAGGGAGCCCGTTGTGGGAGCTCGATCCTGGGACCCTGAGACCATGACCTGAACCAAATCAGATGCTTAGCGACTGAGCCACCCAGGCGCCCCCATGACAGATGTGTTTTATTAAGTAGACCCATGTAATTGCTTAGATAGTAGCTGCATTGCTGTTTTTAGTGACTGAGCTATATACTACATATATTTTCACATTCTTAATTCTTCCCAAGAAGAAAAGAAAAAGAAAAAAGCAGAAGTGCCAAAGCTCTCCTCTTTTTTGCTACAGAAGAATTTTGGGGAAACTTCGTTTATAAAGATTTGGAAGAGGTTAAGTAGCTGGCTTTCACTATAACTTAGAAACTGCCAGGAAGGTGTTATTCTCAACAATGTCCTTCTGTTGGTAGCAGGCCACCTGGCACTGGTGGGGTGGAAAGGCTGGACCCTGAACTCTGGAAGTTTGGTTCTCTTTTTTTCCCACCTGTGATCATTTGTTTTGTTTCTTAAATTCCACAGATGAGTAAAATCATACGGTATTTATCTTTTTTGGACTTATTTCACTTAGCATAATACTCTCTAGCTCCATCCATGTTATTGCAAATGGCAAGATTCCATCCTTTTTTTTTTTTTTTTGGCTGAATAATATTCCAGTGTGTTTGTGTATAGATATAAACACATACTGCATCTTTATGCATTCTTTAGTTCATGGACATTTGGGTTGTTTCCATAATTTGACTATTGTGAATCATGCTACTATTAACCTCGAAGTGCGTGTAATTCCTTTGAATTAGTATTTTTATACTCTTTGGGTAAATACCTAGTAGTGCAGTTGCAGTCTTTTCAACAAATCATGTTGGGAAAACTGGGCAGGCTCATGCAAAAGAATGAAACTGCACCACCTTCTTATACCAGACAGAAAAATGAATTCAAAATGGATTAAAGACCTAAATGTAAGACAGAAAACCATTAAAATCCTAGAGGAGAACAGAGACAGTAACCTCTTTGACATCAGATGTAGCAACTTCTTACTAGATATATCTCCTGTGGCAAGGAAACCAAAGCAAAAATAAACTATTGGTACTTCACCAAAATATAAAGCTTCTGCACAGCTAAGGAAACAATCTGCAAAACTAAAAAGGCAACCTACAGAATGGGAGATGATATTTGCAAATGACATATCTGATAGAGGGCTAGTATACAAAATATATAGAGAACTTATACAACTCAACACCCCCCTAATACATATGTTTTTAATTGTTGAAAGAAAAGAATGCAGAAACTGGGACCTACTAAGAGTTTTATGATATAGTTATCTAGGCTAAAGGAAAAAGTCAACACAGACTGGCCAAAATAATAAGAAACTTATTTCAAAATGGAGAATTCCAGAAGTAATATGGATGTTAGGCAGTTTGATCAGGACACTGATTCATAAAATTATTTTGGTTCTACCCTACTCTGTATGTCTGTTTCTTCTGCAGACTGCTTTCTGCATGATAATAAAGTAGCAGTTATTGTATCTACATATCACATACTTTGTAGAAATAGAGATTATCTGTATACCAGAATATCCAGCATAAGGCCTGAGATTTTTTTCTGATTGTATTAGCCTAGAACACATGCTCACGAATGAACTGACAATTGTGCATAGAAAGTGGAATGCAAAGATTAGTTCAGTTTAGGTTATATACTCCATTCCTGGGTCTAGTGGTCAAGCCAGCTTTTCTAGAACCACATGGGTACAACGTCATCGATATGGGGTGGAATGGTTGTTAGAATGATAACTGGACTGTCAATTACATTCACAAACACTCTTTTTCAGTGGACCTGAATCAAAATGTAAAAGAAAAAAAAAAAGATTCCTTGTAGATAAATCATGTTCACCATGCCTAAAATTATGGCCAGATTTTCTTAAAATTAGAAAAAAAAATACAACTAATTGCAGTTATCCCTTACCCCATTCTTTAAAAAAGCCACACAAATGGGTTTAGTGTCATCATTTATTTATTAATTCTTTTACAAATTTATTTATTTATTTTTTTTTTTTAAAGATTTTATTTATTTATTTGTCAGAGAGAAAGCGAGCGAGATCGAGCACAGGCAGACAGAGTGGAAGGCAGAGTCAGAGGGAGAAGCAGGCTCCCTGCGGAGCAAGGAGCCCGATGTGGGACTCGATCCCAGGACGCTGGGATCATGACCTGCCTTCGGCTCAGGTCATG
>NC_081557.1:150577490-150726036 GCF_022355385.1 Mustela nigripes | reverse complement strand
GAGGGAGAAGCAGGCTCCCTGCGGAGCAAGGAGCCCGATGTGGGACTCGATCCCAGGACGCTGGGATCATGACCTGAGCCGAAGGCAGCTGCTTAACCAACTGAGCCACCCAGGCGTCCCATAATTCTTTTACAAATTTAATAAAATTCGAGAGCCTACTATGTGCTAGGACCTTGGCTGGAATTCAGAGATTACAGACCTCCCCATCTAATAAGGGGGCAGACAGATAGGCAATTATAATTCAAAATGGTAAATGTAATTGAACAGCAAAATAAAGTGGTTAGCATTATGGACTCTGCTGGCAGACTGACTGAGCTTAAGTCTGCGCATTGCCTTTAACCCGGTGGATGGCATTTGTAGACCAAATCTGTGAACCTATCCCCTCTGCACTCACCATTTTCTTTTCTGTGACTATAGGGATGTCTACCTGCTTCCATCCTCCATATGTACTCTTGATCTTATTTTCCTGCTCTTCTTGTCAAGAACATTTATTTTCTATACTTCAGTTTCCTTTCAACAAGGTAAGGATAATAATATTGCTTTTCATATAGGGATGTCCCAAGTGTTAAGCATAATATTGCCTATAAAGGGTTTAATATAAATCCTGGAAAATAAGGAGTGCTATACAAACATTAACTATTAACTATTTATGGTGGAGCTATGTTAGGTGAAAGTGTTGAGATCTGGAATCTAACGAGGCTTTTATTCCTACTTCACCTGATTAATTCACACTCATATTTGAAAATTTATCTCAGACTCATGTCCTGTTCTGGGTTGGGGTAAATAATCTTCCAGTGTACTCCAGTAGTTCCCTGGGGGATAGCATCGTTATACAGAGTACTTAATCAATGTAGGTTGTATCTTCTTGCTTACTTCTCTGTTTTTCTGAGTATATTGTAAGCTAGTGGTTCTAAGGCTGAACGTGTAGCAGAATGGCTAGACTTAATCTTGGAGTTTCTGATTCAGTAGGTCTGGAATGAGGTCTGAGAGCTTGTGATTCTTACCCATTCTAGGTGAAGCTGAGACTGTTGATTCAGAGACCACACTTTGAGAACTACTGCTATAAACTTCTGGAGTGCTTACTCAACCAGACTCACAGTGAAAGGCCAAAAGGCTCTGTTTGCCTTTTTGTTGCTAGCACAGTCATGTTCCATATACAATTCTTCCCCTTACCCTTATTTTTCTGAAACGTCCAGTGCTCATATGCTCTCCTGCTCTTCTTAGAGAATGGTCTAATATTAATCATGTGCATCTTTGTGAACTTATATCAGGCAATGCTGCCAGAAAGGAAACCCATCTTCAATGTTCTCCAGCTTAGAAAAAGAAAATCCTTTTGAGCATCTTCTGGTTTCTTTATTTGCCTAAGTTCTTTCTAGTCTTAGGCACTGATTATTCTGCTCAGGAGATTGAAGTTTTGCTTTTTCAACCTCACTATTTCTTCTATTTTGTCAGTTACCAAGGACTACATAGATGTGAGTTATTGGGCTGGTTGAAAGAAAAAGATGATGACGAATGCTAGCATTTGTTATTCCAGGCATCAGGGTAAGAGAATTAACTAATTGAATTCTCACAACACACCTATGAAGAGTTTCTATTATTTAGTTGTTACAGATGAGGAAACAGACACTTGCCTCAAGTCACACAATTGATAAACCAGTACTGTACCAATTAAGGATGTGTTACTAGAACTACGTAAAAGAGCTTGATCAGGTCTGGAACAACTCATATATGTCCACATATTCTGTGACTCTAAATGATGTTAGGATGGTAAATATCTACATTTAAAAACTTATTTTTAATTTGATGAAATAGTTGTATATAAGTTTGCTATATTGAATACTGAACAAAATTATATGTGGGCCATGTCAATATGCAAATTTACATTTGGTTTCTTTAAAGCTATGAATTCTGGGAGTCTGGATTCTCAAAACCAAATTATGTTGGTACCTCTTTGGACTAAATTTAAATGTTTAAAAGAATAAAATGTGAATATTTAAAAGAACATAGCTAAGTTTCCCTTTAACTGCTATTTGAAGTGTATAGCCAATTATTACATATCACTCTACCATTATGTCATATTGAACAGTCGGTTTTCATCTTAACATCACAAAATAAGTCTGTGGCTTTATAAAAATTATATGAAATATGAGAAATGGTATTACCCATTATGATTATTGAACATAATTGGTGAGTCCAGACCCAGAAACCAGGAATATTGGGCAGATTGGTTCAGATTGGTTGACCAGTCAGATTGGCTTAGAGGAGAACAACCCAGTCAGAATATAGAGCTCAGTGTCTGGACCCCATGGTAGCAGGTAATAAGACTCAGACAGCTGTCACTACTGTTGACATTAATTGAGTGCTCACTATGTGCTAGGCACTTTCTAAGACTTTAAAATACTAAATCATTCAATTCTCATATGAATTAGGTCTATTATTAACCCCATTTTACAGATGAAGAGACTGAAGCTTGAAATGTTCAATGATTTGTTTAGGGTCACATAGTAACTGAAGACCCTAGCAATTGACTCCAGGTAGTTTGGCTTCAGAATGAGCATGTAGAAGGTTTATAATGAAGTAGTATGTAGCTGGTACAACATGCAGTGAACCCTAAAATCGGTAAGGTGTGAAAAAATCCAGGTGGACCTTGGAGAAGGTAGGTTTTAAGTAGGTTGAAGTATAGAAACAGGGTCTAGTTTGGGGGAGTATGACAAAGGTAAGCCAAAGTCCCAGACATAGGCTTCCTATGATTTCTAATTTCCCATGTTCTTTCAGTGGGTGCTGCCCTGGGGAGTGACTGTGCAGATTTTTTCTGTATTCAATGACTTTAATTACACAGTGGCAATAGCATCCATTATATGAAGTGTTGTTCACTTCCAAAAGAGAGATGTTAAAAGCTTTGCTTAAAAGCAGTAGCCAGTTCTCCATTGCTCTGAGAAGATTCTTGATTTAGAATTATACCAGGAAGTTATCAAAATAAATTAAAAAATTTGCTAAGACAAAAAAACAACAGATAAGACAATATTAGGGCCAGAAAGACACATGGAGATTCAGTACTCAGGGTCAACTTTGCATATAGGTATTTTCTACAAATTATAAAAAGGTATCCCTTCTTCCCAGCAGTTAGCATGATAAGGGGACTGGACTATAGGAAAGATTTTAACATCAGGCTTATCAGGTCCTTTAGCTAACTTTGCATTAAAAATTGTTTCATTCTATAGATTTAATATAATCCCTATCAAAATTACAATGACTTTTTTCACAAAAATACAAAAAACAACCCTAAAATTTGTACACAGTCACAAAAGACCCCAAATAGCCAAAGCAATCCTGAGAAAGAACAAAACTAGAGGCATCACATTTCCTGGTTTCAAACTATACAGCCAAACTGTTGTAATCAAAACAGTACGGTCCTGGCATTAAAATAGACACATTGGTCAATGGAACAGAGTCAGGAGCATAGAAATAAACCTTAGCATATCCATACATATAACACTTGATATGGAAGCCAAGAATACACAATGGAGAAAGGACAGTCTTTTTAATAAATGGATTTGGGAAAACTGGATGACCACATGTAGAAGAATGAGATTGGATAATTATCTTATACCACTCAGAAAAATAAACTTAAAAGTGAACTAAAAAGTTAAACATAAGATCTGATATTCTAAAACTCCTAGAAAAAAAATAGGGAAAAATCTCCTTGATATTGGTCTTGGCAATAATTTTTTGGATAGACATCAAAAGCACAAAGAACAGAAACAAAAATAAACAAGTTATACTACATCAAACTAAAAAGCTTCTGCACAGCGAAAGAAACAATCAACAAAATGAAAAGGCAACCTATGGAGTGGAATTAAGATATGTGTAAGTCATATATATGATAAGGGGTTAATATTCAAAATATATTAAGAACTTGTATAACTCAATAGCAAAACAACCAAACAACCTAATAAAAAAATGAGCAGAGGAACTGAATAGTTTTCCAAAGAAGATATACAAATGACCAAGAGGCACATGAAAAGGTTCTGGACATCAATAATCATCAGAGAGTGGGGCGCCTGGGTGGCTCAGTGGGTTAAAGCCTCTGCCTTCGGCTAGGGTCATGATCCCAGGGTCCTGGGATCGAGTCCCGCATCGGGCTCTCTGCTCAGCAGGGAGTCTGCTTCCCCCTCTCTCTCTGCCTGCTTCTCTGCCTACTTGTGATCTCTGTCTGTCAAATAAATAAATAAAATCTTAAAAAAAATCATCAGAGAAGGGCGCCTGGGTGGCTCAGTGGGTTAAGCCGCTGCCTTCGGCTCAGGTCATGATCTCAGGGTCCTGGGATCGAGTCCCACATCGGGCTCTCTGCTCGGCAGGGAGCCTGCTTCCTTCTCTCTCTCTCTGCCTGCCTCTCAGTGTACTTGTAATTTCTCTCTGTCAAATAAATAAATAAAATCTTTAAAAAAAAATCATCAGAGAAATGCAAGTCAAAACCACAAATAGATCACCACACACCATAAAATATCTAAGAAATCACAAGTGTTGATGAAGGTTTGGAGAAAAGGGAGCTCTTAAGCACTGTTGGTAAGAATGTAAATTAGTATAGTTACTAGGGGAAATAGTATGGAGAGTCCTCAAAAAATTAAAAATAGAACTACCATAGGGTCCAGCAATTCTACTTCTGGGTATATATACAAAGGAATTAAAATCAGGATCTTGTAGAGATATCAGTACACCTATTTTCACTGTAGCATTATTCACAATAGCCAAGATATGGAAACAAGTGCTTGTCAATGAATTGATGGATAAAGCAATGTCTAATATGTGTATAAATCACATATATATGTATTACATATATAAGTGTAGACACACACACACACACACACTGGAATGCAATTCAGCCATGAGAAAGAAGGAAATTCTGCCATTTGTGACAACTTGGATGAAACTTGAGTGTATTCTACTAAGTGAAATAAGTCCGACAGAGAAAGATACTGTGTTATCATTTATATGTGGAATTTAAAAAAGCCAAACTCAGAGAAACAAAGAGTAGAATGGTAGGTACCAGAGGTTGACAATGGGTGAAATAGGAGATATTGATCAAAGGGTACAAACTTCTAGCTATAGGATAAATAAACTCTGGGGACATAATGTACAACATAGTGATTATAGATAATAATACTGAATTATATATCTTAATGTTGTGAAGACAGTAAATTTTAGATGCTCTCATCACAAAAAGAAATGGTGATTATGTGATGGGATGAAAGTGTTGGCTAATGTTATGGTGGAAATAATTTTGTAATTTATAAGTGCATCAAACCAACATGTTATATGCTGTAAACTTACACAATGTCATATGTCAATTATATGTCAATAAAGCTGGAAAGGAGGTGCCTGGCTGCCTCAGGCAGTAGAGCATGCAACTTTTGATCTCAGGGTCATGAGTTTAAGCCTTATGTTAGGCATAGAGCTTACTTAAAAAAAAAAAAAAAAGATAAATAAACCTGGAAAGGAAGAACAAAGAGCAAACAACGACAGACTAAAAATTCCTTCTTGACAATTTCTCTTAGTAGGAGAAGTCTGCTTATTATTTCCAGCCAAATCAGGAAGAAAAAAAAAAGTAGCTGAACTGCCTAGCTCAAATTTCCACAGTATTTCTTCTGACTTCTCATGGCTTTCCTAGGCCCTTGGCAATGGAGGAATAGAAAGAAAAACTCCTTTTTGACTGTATAACTAGCACTTAACCTGGCAGCTGGTTCCTAAATTCCTGAAAGCTCTTTCAGCATGGGGTATCTGCAAGATCCTTGCTTCTACACCTAATGGATTCCCTTATCAACCAGCTCTAAGTGATAGATGACAGAGTAAATAGTTGGACTGGATCTTTAAAAATGATTTAAAAAGGCAACTGTTACTTTATATACCCAAACCATTAAATATGGCCTGACAATTACACATGTCCTTATGGGCACAAGAAGAGCTACCTTCTACTGAATGCTGCAGGTCACATGCTATAAAGTGCTTTATACAAAACAAAAGTAAGTGAAAATTGTATACATGCCAGAATCATACCAAGCTCTTGAGTACGATTTCTTGTTTGATCCAAATAAACCATTCTCAGAAGTAGGTCCTAACACTATCCTTATTTTCTTCTTCAAGGTTATAGAGTTTGGAAGTATATGCATGGGGATTTGAACACAGGAAGCCTATCTCCAGAGCAGGAGCCCTTGACCACTGCACTACTCTTATCGTATGGCTTTGAAACCAGGGCTTTAAATATCTGGTGCATATGTTGACCTGCAAGATTCCTTCCAGTGCTGTGTATAGGTTTGTCCTTTTCTGCTTGCAGATTATCTTCCTCTGAAATGTTTTTGGTTCTTTTCTTTTTAAATGGAGCTTAAAAAATGACAGGATAAAACTGCTGGAACTCAACTTTAAAACTGAATTTAAAGAGATCATAATAAGAGTTTTAAACAGTGATAAAATGCTTTTTGCATAGTATATAAAAGAAAGCATCACACCTAATGGATGATATAGAAGTGCATGAAACAGCACGCATTGGTGAATGCATTATTGTAAAAAATGCCAATGAATCAAGAATCAAGAGTAATGGAATGATGGAATTCAAGAAAACAGCCATAGACTCTGTGCATTCAGCCGTAGGATGCAATTTTGTCACAGGAATAGTTAATTGCAAGAGGCATTTTGAGAGCATTCACTGATTGCCTTGCTTTTCTGCCTTGGCTGTTGCACCACTTTCTTCTCTACCAGTCAGATAGTATAGTTGTTAAGTACACCCTGAGTGAAGATCATTTCATGAGAATGGAACACAGTATTGTTCAGACCTTGGAAATGGATTCCTAAAACTTGACTGAGAAATCAAGGAAGATATAAGAAATAGATAATGTGCTCTGCAGCAAAGGAAACAGTCAATAAAACAAAGAGGCAAACCAGGGAATGGGAGAAGATATTCGCAAATGACACTACAAACAAAGGGCTGATATCCAAGATCTATAAAGAACTCCTCAAACTCAACACACATATAACAGATAATCATGTCAAAAAATGGGCAGAAGACATGAACAAACAGTTCTCCAAAGAAGATATACAAATGGTTAACAGACACATGAAAAAATTTTCATCATCATTAGCCATCAGGGAGATTCAAATCAAAACCATATTGATATACCACCTTACACCAGTCAGAATGGCCAAAATCAACAAGACAGTAAATAATAAGTGTTGGCAAGGATGTGGAGAAAGGGGAACCCTCTTACACTGTTAGTGGGAATGCAAGTAAGTGCAGCCACTTTGGAAAAAAGTGTGAAGATTCCTTAAGAAATTAAAAACAGGGCCACCTTATGACCCTATAATTGCACTACTGGGTATTTACCCCAAAATTACAGATGTAGTGAAAAGAAGGGCCATCTGTACCCCAATGTTCATAGCAGCAGTGGCCACAGTTGCCAAATTGTGGAAAGAGCCAAGATGCCCTTCAAATGATGAAAGGATAAAGAAGATATGGTCCATATACACAATGGAGTATTATGCCTCCATCAGAAAGGATGAATACCCAACTTTTGTATCAACATGAATGGGACTGGAGGAGATTATGCTGAATGAAATAAGTCAAGCAGAGAGAGTCAATTATCATATGGTTTCACTTACTTGTGGAGCATAAGAAATAACATGGAGAACTTTGGGAGATGGAGAGGAGAAGTGAGTTGGGGGAAATCGAAGGGGGAGATGAAACATAAAATACTGTGGACTCTTAAGAAACAAACTGAAAGTTTTGGAGGGGAGTTGGGGTAGGGAGTTGGGTGAGCCTGGTGGTGGGTATTAAGGAGGGCACGTATTGCATGGAGCACTGGGTGTGGTGCATAAACAATGAATTTTGGAACACTGAAAAAAATAAAATTAAATTAGAAAGAAAGATAATGTGCTCTGATTTGGGGACTTGGCAACAGCAGATTACAACTGAGAATTACAAGTCTGGACTTGTAATCATGACAACATGATTATTACCTTGGTCTTTGGTGTTAGACATGTCATAAGGATTCTTTTTACTTTGGGAGGATAAGCAGACACAAAGAAGGGGCTCAGAAAGGGGAGAAGAAAGTGCTTACTCAAGTTACATCTAAAAAAGTTAGGCACAGACTGGGTGTTATAACTAATCATGCTATATCATACAGTACCAAGAATCCATATAAAGCCATCATTGTTTCTTATTTCTGAATTATCAGGAAAAAAGTTGACTTAGTTCCTGCCGTTCTTCCTCTGATTCAATATTTATCACTTGACACCATATTTAACTGCTGCTCTAGCCTTAATTGTATCATCAGTGCCATAAGATCTCATGAGAGGTGTCAGCTATGAGAATGTGCCTTTGCACACCTCAAACTGCAGGGAATAATTGATCAAGTGTTCTGGCCACTCACTCTGAAATCCACTGTTGCGTCTGAGCCCAGGTCCTGTTTGCATGACTGCCTCCAGTCCATGACCAGCTGGCAGAGATATGAAGGCAGGCCCGTTCCTGGGAGACTTGGGCCAACTTTGGATTAAAGTTCTCCCTAGTGGCCTTCCTGAACATTCTAGACTGACTGCAATTTATAATCCCCCCCCCCAACTTTCTCTCCTCCCTTTTTTTCTCACTCAGAAATTTCTGTTAATGAAATCCTT
Source organism: Mustela nigripes (assembly GCF_022355385.1). Classification (NCBI taxonomy): domain Eukaryota; kingdom Metazoa; phylum Chordata; class Mammalia; order Carnivora; family Mustelidae; genus Mustela; species Mustela nigripes. Next base: position 150,717,375 of record NC_081557.1, on the reverse strand, counting down.
GAACTTTTTATCCCATTTTAGCATCTACTTCTCAGAAAATCTGGACTAACATACTATAGTATAGAGCATTTTCCCTTTCACAATCCCAAATGTTTTGCTTACAGGTTTGATGGCTTCTTTGAAAATATTCTGGCTGAATAGTTTGTTTGTATTTTCTGTACAGACTGGACATATTTTTAAAACAGTATTATAAGTTGACCAAATAAGTGCTGCTGCCCTGTGAATTTGCATGAATTAAAATTGTGAATTCCAGAGACAGTGATAGTAACTCCTATGATGCTATGTTTTCCCATACAGGTGGCTTTAGACATGGTTGGATCAAAGGACTCAAACTTTGTGATCGGAATACCATCTTGGGGTGCCTGGGTGGCTTAGTGGGTTAAGCCTCTGCCTTCGGCTCAGGTCATTATCTCAGGGTCCTAGGATCAAGCCCCGTATAACATTCTCTGCTCAGTGGGGAGCCTGTTTCCCCCTCCCTCTCTCTGCCTGCCTCTTTGCCTACTTGTAATCTCTGTCAAATAAATTAAAAAAAAAAAAAAAAAAGAAAGAATATCATCTCCATTCTGCTTTCCTCTGCACTGGTTTTGTTTTCTTCTAAAGTATACCCTCCCTGAAGTGAAAACAATTTCTTCTTAGCAGTTCTAGACTTAGATCAGCTCACTGTGAATAATTTCAGTGAAATCAGAGTACCAGATTCCCTATGTTCCAGTAAATCTCAGGTATAACTTTCCTTGTTCCAGAATAGGTCATGTGCCCATATGGAACTAATGAGTATGGCCAGGGGTGTGGGGTGCTTTTTACCCAAGTCTGAGTTGTGCTTTCACCTCTGGAGCTGCACAGTGAGGGAGGAGGAGGGAGAGTTTTTCAAAAGAAAGTTTTAAGACACTCCAAAACAGTGGCAGCTGTCCAATACTGAGGTTATGAACCCAATACAAATTTCAGTACTGCTCTCTTTGGGCAGATAATATGTCCTAATACTTATAAAATGACCTGTAAATACTGCTATAAATAAGCTATTTTCAGTTTTACAACATCCTGTGAGTATTTTATAGATGGGAAAATGAAAATTTAGATATTAAGGGATTTGTTCAGAGTCATAGTAGTCAGTAATAAAATATATATTTATTTATACTCCCCTTTCAAGACATAGAATAAAATAGAAAAATTGAAGTGAGACAGAAATATGTTAGACTAAAAGGTACAGAGTAGAACATGGAGAATATTGTGCTCTATGTAATGAATTTGGGTCACATATTTAGGTGTAATCTTCCAGGTAGACAAAGGAAAATGAGAAACATAATAAGAAAAAGGCATATCAGCTCATATTGGGTGTAAAGCTTTTTCTAGCTATAAGATACAAAAAATATTTATTATGTGGCACTTTATATAGGATGTTCTAGTAAGTAACAATCTCAACAACATCTCTCTAGCTATGGCAGATTATTTTTTTAGCAATTACAATTTTTATTTTTAAATTTTTTTCTCCCCTAGCTTTTTTAAAAAAAATTATTTATTTATTTGACAGAGAGACAGATCGCAAATAGGCGGAGGCGAGGTGGGGGAGGGAGAGCAGGCTCTCCGCTGAGCACAGATCTTGATGCGGGGCTCAATCACAGGACCTGAGATCATGACTTGAGCTGAAGGTTAAGGCTTAACCCACTGAGCCACCCAGGCGCCCCCATTACAATTTTTAATAACATTTCTTATATCATCTATCACTGGAAGCCAAGAATCTGAATCCAAAGTATCAATCAGTAAAAGCTAGTCCTAGTGGAGGACAGGATAATGTATATCTATATACCACATTATGTATTCACATACATAAAATTACATTTTTGTTGTAATATATAGGATGCTAATGATAACCTCTTTGTTCATGACAGAGTTTGGTATTTTTTTTAAAAGATTTTATTTATTTGACAGAGATTACAAGTAGGCAGTAAGGCAGGTGGAGAGAGAGGGGAAAGCAGGCTCCCTGCTGAGCAGAAAGCCCGATGCGGGGCTCCATCCCAGGACCCCAAGATCATGACCTGAGCGGAAGACAGAGGCTTAACCCTCTGAGCCACCCAGGTGCCCCTGGTATTTGTTTTTTGACTCAAAAATTAGCAACTTTCCTGTAGTAATTTGCTTTAAACATTTTTAATACTGTTAAAAGAATAGAAGCAAATCAGAAATTAAATTCCATTAATAAAGCATGTAGTCAGATATAATAGGTCCATTAACTCGTAATTCTATAAATTATAATTTACTGAGAAAATTGACCTAGTGACCCACATTTGATTTTGCAATCAATGTTTACTGTCCATGCATATGTAAGCATATAATAAAATCTTCTTATGTTTATTGGATCTGATGTAACGGGCAAAATGAAAGAATGGTAGTTATTTATAGCTTAGGGTAGAATTAGTTTCTTTTTTTTTTAAATTTTTTAATTTATTTATCAGAGAGAGAGAGGGGGGGAGAGAGCGAGCACAGGCAGACAGAATGGCAGGCAGAGGCAGAGGGAGAAGCAGGCTCCCTGCTGAGCAAGGAGTCCGATGTGGGACTCGATCCCAGGACGCTGGGATCATGACCTGAGCCGAAGGCAGCTGCTTAACCAACTGAGCCACCCAGGTGTCCCAGGGTAGAATTGTTTTATTTTTTTATTTTATTTTATTTTTTAAAGATTTTATTTATTTATTTGAGAGAGAGAGAGACAGTGAGAGAGAGCATGAGCGAGGAGAAGGTCAGAGGGAGAAGCAGACTCCCCATGGAGCTGGGAGCCCGATGTGGGATTCAATCCCGGGACTCCCGGATCATGACCTAAGCCGAAGGCAGTCGTCCAACCAACTGAGCCACCCAGGCATCCCTAGAATTGTTTTATAAGTAGATCTTATAGTTAAGCCTCTGAACTTCTGCCACTAAAATGTCATTGAATTAGAAGTAAGTGGTTTCCAAAGAACATGCAAGGGAGCAAATCCCACCTCTTTTTTCAGAGAGCAGTATCTGTTACATGTTGAATAAAATCTTACACAATTATACCACATCTTCTTGATCCATTCAACAGATGAATGGATCAAGAAGATGTGGTATAAATACACAATGGAATACTATGCAGCCATCAAAAGAAATGAAATCTTGCCATTTGCAACAACATGGATGGAACTAGAGAGTATCATGCTTAGCGAAATAAGTCAAGCAGAGAAAGACAACTATCATATGATCTCCCTGATATGAGGAAGTGGTGATACAACATGGAGGCTTAAGTGGGTAGAAGAAGAATAAATGAAACAAGATGGGATTGGGAGGGAGACAAACCATAAGTGACTCTTAATCTCACAAAACAAACTGAGGGTTGCCGGGGGGAGGGGGTTTGGGAGAAGGGGGTGGGATTATGGACATTGGGGAGGGTATGTGATTTGGTGAGTGCTGTGAAGTGTGTAAACCTGGTGATTCACAGACCTGTACCCCTGGGGATAAAAATATATGTTTATAAAAAATAAAAAATTAAAGTCTAAAAAAAAAATCTTACACAATTAGAAAGCTTATGATAATGTTTTATTTTTGTGGAAAATGTAAATCGACTTAAGCTCATTTATTACCAAAAATAAATTAACAGTTAAAAATATCCTAGTTTGAGTAAACTAAAATGGGCTTTGGAGCTAAACGGTATTTTCTGTTGTGCTTTCATATCTTTGTGATAATTTACTATTCCTGGTAAGATGAACTTCTCCACTATCTGGAAAGGAAGGAGGGAAGGAAAGTGAGAGAGGAGGGAAGGAAGGAAGGGAGGAAGAAAGAAGAAAATAATTACTACCTCTTACTTATTTTACTTCTACATTACTATAACAATGTTCTCAGGGCTTGAGAGATGTCTGCTCCCTCTTAATATGACATTTGTCTTGAGAAACTGTACTAAACACGAGTGTGGAAAAGGATGCCTCCGTAAATAATGTCAGAGAACAGGTGAGTTTTTGTCAGGAACTTATCTAACCCCAAGGCATATCATTAAAATTTCCAATATAGTGGCAAAATAATGATAGCTTAACAGTAACTTTATACATGATGTGATTGTAAGATTTGAGAAATATATTTATATGTCTGTATGAGAATATATTACTCATATGTTTATGTATTAACAATATATGCCACAAAGAACTCTTTAGTTGTGTCATGTTTTTAAGGCTGTAGTTCCCCATACTCATTTACATTTCATCTAAGTGATTTTTTTTTGTAGAAACTGTATAAATATCATGAAAAATTTATTTATTTAATAAATGTTTTATTTATTTATTTGAGAGAGGGAGAGAGAGACAGAGCATGAGCGGGGTGGGGAAGCAGAGGGAGTGGGAGAAACAGATTTCCTGTTGAGCAGAGAGCCCAATGTAGAGTTTGATCCAGGACCCTGGGATCATGAGGTGAGCTGAAGGCAGATGCTTAACAGACAGAGCCACTCAGGGACCTCTGTCTTACAAAAATTTTAAAATGAGTGTCTTTTTAAGTAGTTACCAAGTTTTCATTCTTATCTAATATTGCTAAGCAGAATTAACTGTTTCTTTATCTGTGTCTTCATTGCTCAAGGGCAGCATTTGTCACATACTGCTGCTAAGGAACCACCTCAAACTGTAAGAACATTAAGGCCAGGGGCTCTCTTGCTCATCTTCTACTCCCAGTGCTTATTAGAGCATCTAATGTATGATAGTTGCTCAGTTGTGGGTTTGTCAAATGAACCAATTGATAAAGTGATATTGGGTTCAGGTTACAGCTGTGATTCTTGCCCTCAAACATAATACAAAAGTGGAGATTGTATATTACTTATTAATAATTAGGGACATTAACACTGGAAGAAAAACTATGTGGTAAGAATCTTTTGACTTATATATGAATTCAGCCTGAGAGAGGCAAAATCGTGCAGTGCCTGGGAGCATGGATTCTACAGACCTATCTGAGTTCAGTCTCAGCTCTGCTGTTCACCAGCAGCCTGACTGCCAACAAGTGATTTAACTTTCTGAGCTTGTCTTCTCACCTTAAAGATGTTGATAATAATGCTATCTACCGCATAGAGTTGTCATGAATTTAAATGAGTTAGTCCTCTTCAAGTAGTGAAAGCAGTATCTGGCATATAATATTCAGTCATAATTAGCCATAAGATTCTGGAACTTTTATAAAAAATATCTTTAGAAGTAGTATACTGTGACATTTCCCCCCACCAGATTAAATTTCAGTATTTCTGCATTACCTAAAAAAGCAAAGTTTGTCAGTCTCTCTACCTACCTACCTACCTACTTAGCTTCCTATCTATCATCTATCAATTATCTATCTCAGAATTTCATTGAAGACTAGTATTAGGAGTGATGACAATTGGGGTACAGAAGAAGAGTAGAAAGTAGGTAGTTCTCTATGCTTCCTTCTTTTTTAAATTTAATTTATTTTATTTTTTAAATTAACATATAATGTATTATTTGCCCCAGGCATACAGGTATGTGAATTGTGAGGCTTAGACATTTCACAGCACTCACCATAACATATATTCTCCCCAATGTCCATAGCCCAGCCACCCTATCCCTACCTCCTTATATCCAGCAACCCTCAGTTTGTTTTGTGAGATTAAGAGTCTCTTATGGTTTGTCTCCCTCCTGATCCCATCTTGTTTCATTTTTTCCCTCCCTACCTTCCACAAACCCCCACCCTGCCTCTCAAATTCCTCATATCAGAAATATCATATGATAATTCTTTCTCTGATTGACTTATTTCACTTAGCATAATACTCTCTAGTTCTATCCATGTCATTGCAAATGACAAGATTTCCTTTTTTTGATGGCTGCATAGTATTTCATTGTGTGTTTATACCACATCTTCTTTATCCACTCATCTGTTGAAGGACATCTAGGTTCTTATCATAGTTTGGCTATTGTGGACATTTCTATGCTTGCTTCTTGAAAAAGCACCATGTTCTCTACCTGAAGGTTGAATGGAAGGAGACATGCCTTAAAATGTACTTATTTTGTCATGGCAGATTCAGTATTTTCTTAATTATTTGTGAAATCCATTTAGAAAACTGAAGCTACTGACTCTTTTCATCTTTTCCCCCTTATCATTGGCTATCAGAATAAATTTAAATGGATTGTCACTGAATGCAAGTGCTAAGGGTCAAATATATGGTGATTGATGACACATCTCTCTAAATGAAGTGGAAAGGAGGGTCTTGAGCAGAGAGGACAACTGTAGGTGCAGCCAGTCCATTAGAAAAAGAAGGCATCTTGTGCTGTGGAGCCCAGAGAAGGAAAACAAGCACTTTCTGAAAATTCCCAATGTCTTGAGAAGTGCAGAGATGTCAAAAACCACATAACTTTTCTTCCAGAATATTTGGGAATCCTTAAAAGAGGAGAGGTACTCTTGTCTTGAATAATGAAAGGAAGGAAAGTGAGAAAACAAAATTGAAGTAGTTGACTTTCTATACCTTGGCAATTCTACATAAAATACAGTTGCAATGTGGCCACATTTTCTTCATCAGAATTTTTTTTTTTTTTTTTTTTTGCAATAGCCAGTGAAGCTCCATGGAGTAGAGATTATCTATCTATCTACGTATCTATCATCTATCATCTACCCACATATTTATCTATCAATCACAACACTTAAAGGACAAATTTATAACGATAACAATGAAAGATTTCATTTAGAATGACTAAATCCATTTTGCAGAGTGAGAACCACACATAATTACTTATGTTAGGCCGACCACAATGGGATTCTTAATTTATAATCCCTTCTTACTGAGGAATTAATAGAAACATTTTAAGTATTTAATCAATCAATTGTATGCTCATTTCATTTTTTTCTTCTTTCCCACATAGTTTTACTTTAGGCTAGAATTGTTCAATAAAGATATAAAGTAAGCCACAAAGACGAAACATGTATGGAATTTAAAATTTTCCGAAAGCCATGTTAACATTGTTTCATGGGCTGAAATTAATTACCATTATCTGATGATTTTTTAAAAAATTTTATTTATTTGAGAGAGAGAGAAGGTGCACAGAGGGAGGTGTAGAGGGAAGGGGAGAAGCAAATTCCCCGCTGAGCAGGGAGCCCAGCAGGGGGTTCCATCCCAGCACCCTGGGATCAGGGCCTGAGCTGAAGGCAGATGCTTAACTGACAGAACTACTCAGGTGCACCCAAGATCTGGTGATTTAATGTTGAACCATTTTCTTCACAATGATTTAGCTGCATCTTGTAGACTTTTGTTCTTCTTGGCATTTTTGCTATAAATACTTCTTAATTATTGGTTAGTACATGAAAGTATGGTTTTAGGAAACACTGGTACATGTTAGCTAAGATATTAATCAAAATGGCTTAGCTTAGCTAAAAACTATAAGTGACAAGGAGAAAGCATCTACTTTCTAAGATTAAATTTAATTAATTAATTTTGGTTAGTTGTCCAAATATAAGACAGTTGAATTTTTAAATACATTAGATATTAACCAATAAATATGGATTCAGACTTAAATCATAATACTGAGTGCTTCATTTTTGGTGTGACTATAAAATGAAGCAACAGCTCTTGTTTTTGGATGAAAGTCTGAGCTTATTGTACCCTTTGGCTACTAAATAGCTTGTATAGAATAATATTGCAATAATGTAGTGGATTTTTGTTGACTTATTACTGTGAATGGGTATACTTGAAACTGTTTTCCAGAAGTGGTGGAAAATTTACGTGGTCTCTGATTTTGGAGATCAAACTCTCCTACAGATTATGTCACAGGGGACACTGATGTTTGGAGCTATTGATCCCTCTCAGTCACTAGAGCAGCTGGGTTGTGCCTGGGATGGTGGAGGGGTGGGGGTGAGGTTCCCCAGAGCCTTTGGCTGTCACCTCAGCTAGGACCAACCTCATTCATTTTCCCAGAATACCTTGTAAATATCATTTTCTCTGTGAGTCAAGATTTGGTAAAGGCTCTGTCATACTCTGTCATAATAGATTCAAATCTCATTTCATTATTTATTTATTTATTTGAAGATTTTATTTATTATTTGTTTGACAGACAGATCACAAATAGGCAGAGAGGGAGGAGGAAGCAGGGTCCCCGCTGAGCAGAAAGCCTGATGTGGGGCTTGATCCCAGGACCCTGGGATCATGACCTGAGCTGAAGACAGAGGCTTCAACCTACTGAGCCACCCAGGTGCCCCTCCTTTAATTATTCAAAACAAATGAGATCCTACTCAAGTAGAAAATGTGTTAGCATGTCAAACAAATAGTGTGTTTCCCCCCAGTATCACTTTCCATAGTTAATTGTGACGTGTGAGTTTTCAGGTTTCTAACTGAAGTTTAATTTACCTTTCTTTTCTCCTTAAACATACTAAGTTACTAATTCTCAACTTTTAAAAATCATACACTACTATTAATTATTTAAAATCCTCTTTAATATTTTTTTGAGATAAAAAGCAAATATGTTTAAACTAGAAATCAGTCAAAATAAAGGGTGAATAGTTATTTTCATGTGATGCATGTTTCCCTGATTTTGGTGTATACTTTGAGGATAGAGCCTCTTTAAAAATAATCATTAAAAAAAATGCTTTAGTTTTGAAATGCTGATAAACCAAGTATGAATAAATGGCACATTGTTATTTGCTCAAAGAGAAATAATTTCAAGTATCATCAATTCCTATTTCTTATTAGTCATTTGATATTTTCATTCTTCACTAACATGTTCTAAATGTTATGTTCTAATGTTGCAATAATTGAGTGCCTGTTAAGGAGGTGCTTCAACTTATTTGACTTAGTGACACATAAAGGAGGAAGAAAGACATTTAAGGTCACATAGAAAGGTACTATAGAACTTACAGTCATGTCTTTATTGTTGTCCCTGGTGTCATGGAGAGCCTTTGTTTTCATTTTCCATTATTCTGCTTAAAGCCTGTATGACCAGGCTGATGGCTGATGGATTTAATGGTAATGTCTCACAGAGTTTAAATACAAGGCACTCCTGTTAGCATCACATCATAGATTGGTTCTTTTTAAAAAGCTAAAAATATTCCTTGAAATCTTCCCCTAAAACCTGTAACTTAATGGAACAAAAGCTATAGTAGCAGTATTTAAAATATTTGGCTGGTAAATATTTGTACAGTAGTGGTTTTTTAAGAAACATTATTTTTTATGAACATTAGTGAGTTGTAGGTCATGAATATTTTTTTAAGTTTCTGAAAAATTATAGGATTGTCAAAGTCAATTTATATAACAATCAAATTTCTTGATTCTCTGATGTATATCTTTTTCTTTGTATCTGTAAAGACTAGTAAGGATTTCTTTTAAAAAAGGAGCAAAGTGATTAATTTGTTATAAAAGAGGAACCTGTAAGAAATGAAATTAGATGGCCAAAAATTTGAGTTGAATTTATTGAAGTTAATATCCACAGGTTTATTGCATAAACATTTGAGTTATCTTGTTAAATGACCTTAACTTTCCAATCAAGGGCATGCTTGAAGGGAAAAAAAAATTCCTTTTAATTTTTTTCTCTTGATGAAAGGTCAAGACATGACTATTTTTAGCAACACATTTGAAATTGATTTCTCCTTAAATAGTTTACATACATATGGGTAATCCTTATTAAACCTGGCAAGTGTGCTTTGTCTTGAAGCCAGTTTTTGCAAGAATTCACGTTCTAAATCAAACTAAATCCTTGAACAATAGACTACAGAAGATTAGGTTAAATTTCCTTTGTATAGGAGTAGTTTATCATACAGAAAACTTCTAAAAGTTCTTTTTATACTTCTCCATCTCCCTAAAGTTTCACATTCATAATAATTGCTAGAAACCTCTCCTTTCCTTTTACACAGTTTCTTCACCAGCAGATTGTGACCATCCACTTCTTCCTCATGCCTTCTCCTGAGTCCTTTCAGTTGTCTAAAGTCCCATTAGTGAGTTTATTCACATATTCAGCAAGTATTTACTGAGCACCTACTATGTAAAAGACAGCATCCTTAGGAGTGGGATACAGTGAACTCTTTTTTTTTTTTAATTTTTTAAATTTATTTTCAGCATAACAGTATTCATTGTTTTTGCACCACACCCAGTGCTCCATGCAATCCATCCCCCCTCTAATCCCCCCCCCTTGTTCCCCCCCCCCCCCCCCCCCCCTGCCCCTTCAAAACCCTCAGATTGTTTTTCAGAGTCCATAGTCTCTTATGGTTCAAGTTCTAATTTCCCTCAACTCCTTTCTTCTCTCTAACTCCCCTTGTCCTCTATGCTATTTGTTATGCTCCATAAATAAGTGAAACCATATGATAATTGACTCTCTCTGCTTGGCTTATTTCACTCAGCATAATCTCTTCCAGTCCCACCCATGTTGCTACAAAAGTTAGGTATTCATCTTTCTGGTGGAGGCATAATACTCCATAGTGTATATGGACCACATCTTCCTTCTTCATTTGTCCGTTGAAGGGCATCTTGGTTCTTTCCACACTTTGGCGACCGTGGCCATTGCTGCTATAAACATTGGGGTACAGATGGCCCTTCTTTTCACGACATCTGTATCTTTGGGGTAAATACCCAGTAGTGCAATTGCAGGGTCATAGGGAAGCTCTATTTTTAATTTCTTGAGGAATCTCCACACTGTTCTCCAAAGTGGCTGCACCAACTTGCATTCCCACCAACAGGGTAAGAGGGTTCCCCTTTCTCCACATCCCCTCCAACACATGTTGTTTCCTGTCTTGCTAATTTTGGCCATTCTAAGTGATGTAAGGTGGTATCTCAATGTGGTTTTAATTTGAATCTCCCTGATGGCTAGTGATGATGAACATTTTTTCATGTGTCTGATAGCCATTTGCATGTCTTCATTGGAGAAGTGTCTGTTCATATCTTCTGCCCATTTTTTGATATGATTGTCTGTTTCGTGTGTGTTGAGTTTGAGGGGTTCTTTATAGATCCTGGATATCAACCTTTTGTCTGTACTGTCATTTGCAAATATCTTCTCCCATTCCGTGGGTTGCCTCTTTGTTTTGTTGACTGTTTCCTTTGCTGTGCAGAAGCTTTTGATTTTGATGAAGTCCCAAAATTTCATTTTCACTTTTGTTTCCTTTGCCTTTGGAGACATATCTTGAAAGGAGTTGCTGTGGCTGATATTGAAGAGGTTACTCCCTAAATTCTCCTCTAGGATTCTGATGGATTCCTGTCTCACGTTGAGGTCTTTTATCCATTTTGAGTTTATCTTTGTGTATGGTGTAAGAGAATGGTCGAGTTTCATTCTTCTACATATAGCTGTCCAGCTTTCCCAGCACCATTTATTGAAGAGACTGTCTTTTTTCCACTGTATATTTTTTCCTGTTTTGTTGAAGATTATTTGACCATAGAGTTGAGGGTCCATATCTGGGCTCTCTACTCTGTTCCACTGGTCTGTGTGTCTGTTTTTATGCCAGTACCATACTGTCTTGGTGATCACAGCTTTGTAGTAAAGCTTGAAATCAGGTAATGTGATGCCCCCAGTTTTATTTTTGTTTTTCAACATTTCCTTAGCAATTCGGGGTCTCTTCTGATTCCATACAAATTTTTGGATTATTTGCTTCAGCTCTTTGAAAAATACCGTGGAATTTTGATCGGAATGGCATTAAAAGTATAGATTGCTCTAGGCAGTATAGACATTTTAACAATGTTTATTCTTCTGATCCAAGAACATGGAATGGTCTTCCATCTTTTTGTGTCTTCTTCAATTTCTTTCATGAGTGTTCTGTAGTTCCTCGAGTACAGATCCTTTACCTCTTGGGTTAGGTTTATTCCCAGGTATCTTATGGTTCTTGGTGCAATAGTAAATGGAATCGATTCTCTAATTTCCCTTTCTGTATTTTCATTGTTAGTGTATAAGAAAGCCACCGATTTCTGCCACGTTGCTGAATTGCTGTATGAGTTCTAGTAGTTTGGGGGTGGAGTCTTTTGGGTTTTCCATATAAAGAATCATGTCATCTGCGAAGAGAGAGAGTTTGACTTCTTCATTGCCAATTTGGGTACCTTTTATTTCTCTTTGTTGTCTGATTGCTGTTGCTAGGACTTCTAATACTATGTTGAACAAGAGTGGTGGGAGTGAGCATCCTTGTCGTGTTCCTGATCTCAACAGAAAGGCTGCAAGTTTTTTCCCATTGAGGATGATATTTGCTGTGGGTCTTTCATAGATAGATTTTATGAAGTTCAGGAATGTTCCCTCTATCCCTTATACTTTGAAGCATTTTAATCAGGAATGGATGCTGGGTTTTGTCAAATGCTTTTTCTGCGTCAATTGAGAGGACCATGTGGTTCTTCTCTCTTCTCTTATTAATTTGTTCTATCACATTGATTGATTTGCAAATGTTGAACCATTCTGATAGCCCAGGAATGAATCCCACCTTGTCATGGTGGATAATCTTTTTAATGTGCTGTTGGATCCTGTTTGCTAGGATCTTGTTGAGAATCTTAGCATCCATATTCATCAGTGATATTGGTCTGAAATTCTCCTTTTTGGTAGGGTCTTTGCCTGGTTTGGGGATTAAGATAATGCTGGTTTCATAGAAAGAGTCTGGAAATTTTCCTTCTGCTTCAATTTTTTGTAACAGCTTCAGGAGAATAGGTGTTATTTCTTCTTTGAAAGTTTGGTAGAATTCCCCAGGGAATCCATCAGGTCCTGGGCTCTTGTTTTTGGGGAGGTTTTTGATCATTGCTTCAATCTTGTTACTAGATATTGGTTTATTCAGGTTGTCAATTTCTTCCTGGTTCAATTTTGGGAGTTTATAGTTTTCCAGGAATGCATCCATTTCATCTAGGTTGCTTAGCTTATTGGCATATAACTGTTGATAATAACTTCTGATGATTGTTTCTACTTCCTTGGTATTAGTTGTGATCTCTCCCTTTTCATTCACAATTTTATTAATTTGGGCTTTCTCTTTTTTCTTTTGGATTAGTGTGGCCAGTGGTTTATCGATCTTATTGATTCTTTCAAAAAACCAGCTTCTAGTTTCATTGATGCGTTCTAATGTATCTCTGGTTTCTACCTCATTGATCTTTGCTCTAATCTTGATTATTTCCCTTCTTATGTATGGGGTTGGTTTGATTTGTTGTTGATTCTCCAGTTCTTTAAGGTGTAGAGAAAGCTGCTGTGTTTTGGATTTTTCAGTTTTTTTGAGGGATGCTTGAATGGCTATGTATTTCCCCCTTAGGACTGCCTTTGCTGTATCCCATAGGTTTTGGACCAAAGTGTCTTCATTCTCATTGGTTTCCATGAATTGTTTCAGTTCTTCTTTGATCTCCTGGTTGATCCAAGCATTCTTAAGCAAGGTGGTCTTTAGCTTCCAGTATTTGAGTTCCTTCTGAAGTTTTCCTTGTGATTGAGCTCCAATTTCAAAGCATTGTGATCTGAGAATGTGCAGGGAATAATCTCAGTCTTTTGCTATTGGTTGAGTCCTGATTTGTGACCCAGTATGTGGCCTATTCTTGAGAAGGTTCCATGTGCACTTGAGAAGAATGAGTATTCTGTTGTTTTAGGGTGGAATGTTCTGTATATATCTATGAGGTCCATCTGGTCCAATGTGTCATTCAATGCGCTTGTTTCTTTATTGATTTTCTGCTCGATGATCTATTTCTGAAAGAGGCATGTTAAGATCTCCTTCTATTAACGTATTCATATCAATATGACTCTTTATCTTGATTAACAGTTTTCTTATGTAATTGGCTGTTCCCATATTGGGGGCATAGATATTTACAACTGTTAGATCATCTTGGTGGATAGTCCCTTTAAGAATGATGTAATGTCCTTCTGTATCTCTGACTACAGTCTTTACTTTAAAATCTAATTTTTCTGATACGAGAATCGCTACCCCGGCCTTCTTTTGAGGCCCATTGGTATGAAAGATGCTTCTCCATCCCTCACTTTCAGTCTGGGTGTATCTTTAGGTTCAAAATGGGTCTCTTGTAGACAACATATGGATGGGTCCTTTCGTTTTATCCAACCTGCAACCCTGTGCCATTTTATGGGCACATTTAGGCCATTCACATTGAGAGTGATTATTGAGAGATACGTTTTTATTTACATCGTGTTACCTTTGAAGTCTTTCATTATGTAGATTGTCTCTATATTTATGTTCAATGCTATTCTTAGGATTTTTCCTCTTTTATAGAACACCCCCCTTAATATTTCCTGCAGTGTTGGCTTAGTGGTTGCATAGTCTTTTAAGCCTTGCCTGTCTTGGAAACTCTTTTTCTCTCCATCCATTTTGAATGTCAGTCTTGCTGGATAAAGTATTCTTGGCTGCATGTTCTTCTCATTTAGTTCCCAGAATATATCTTGCCAGCCCTTTCTGGCTTGCCAGGTCTCTGTGGACAGGTCTGACGTTATTCTGAAGGGCTTTCCTCTGTCAGTAGGAGCCTCTTTGTCCTAGTGGCTTTCAAGAGATTATATCTACAATTATGATTCCTCAATTTGACTATCAGGTGCCTTGATGTTTTTCTGGAATCTATAATCTTGGGTGGAGACCGTTTGGCCTCTAGTACATGAATGCTGGTTCCATTTGCGAGATTGGGAAAATTTTCATGAAGAACTTGTTCCACTATATCTTCTAGACTTCTTTCTTTCTCCTCCCCTTCAGGGATTCCAATAATTCGGATGTTGGAATGTTTCATGGCATCATTTATTTCCCTGATTCTAAGCTTCCCTGCCTTCTAAGCTGTTTGTTCCAGGCTTTCTCCTGATCCTTTCTGTTTGTTCTCCAGATCACTAGTTCTATCTTCTGTCTCAGTTACCCTAGCTTTGAGAGAATTTAGATTAGGTTGGAACTCATTGAGAGCATTGTGAACCTCATCCCTGGTAGCTTTCAGCTCTGCCCTAACATTGTGAACATTATTTCTGGTCACTTTCAGTTCTGCCCTAATCAATTCTGTTTGATCATCCATGAATTTCTCCAACCTAGCTATTGCCTGGATAATTGTTAGCCTGAATTCTCTTTCAGACATATTGTCTATGTTGATAGCTGTTAGCTTTGTTGCAGAAGGCCCATCCTCTGTATTTTTCTTCTGTTGGGCATTCCTTTTCCTAGACAGTTTGGTGAGAGATGGCTGAACAGATGTAGGGATGTATTGGCTGGGGTGCAGTCAAGGTGCACCCTGGAACGCTTCTGAGCAATCAGGATTCCCCACCCAAATGAGAGAAAAAAGAAAAGAAAAAGAAAAATAGAGAGAGAGAGACAGGAAAGAAAGGGAAGATAAAAGAGAAGGTTCAGCCCAAATGGGCCCCAAGGTAAGATTTATGAAGTATACAAACAAAAACAGACAAACAAAAAGACTGAAAAAAGTATATGACAAGAGAAAAGAAAAATTATACACACACACACACACACACACACACACACACAAACACACACATATATGCAAATAAAGGAAGAACCTCGTCAAAAAGAACCCCAAGTGTAAGATTTATATACTAACAGGACAAACACAAAAAGAAACACTGGTGGAAGAAAAAGATGGGAGAGTGGTTATAAATTCTCAGTGTTGGCAAGGAAGGTGGTTTTGATTCTTCCTGGATGTATCTTTATATCTTTGTTAAAAGACTCAACTTTCTTAAGATAAAGGGGGATTAAAAATTGTTTTACCTATAGGGGTAGCATTGATTGGGGAAAGGGGTTTACCTTGAAGTTTAACTCTATATGAATATTAGAAAATAAAAATAAAAAAGGAATAAACTAGACTAAACTAAAATTTCAAAAAAAAAAAAGAAATTTAAAAAATAGAAATGCAAAAGAAAAACTCAGGTGTATGTATCAAAAACTTCAGGTTAGAAGGTTATTTTGGAATTTGATGTACTAGACATCTCACTGTGATGGTAAATAGGTTAAAAAATTATTTATATAAAGAAAAATGAGCCAGAATAGTGGGAACGAATTAAAAATAAAAGTTGTCCTATGAAGTAGTAGTAGTTGTTCTCTTGTTGTCTTTTTTTTTTTTTTTCCTTTCCTGGTTGGTTTTCTGGGGAAGGGGCCTGCCATGTGGGTTTTCAGTCAATGATGTTCCCTGAGTTAAGTCCTCCCGCCCCCCTCAAGGGGGTGGGCTCTGAGGAAACTGTTTTTTTCAGGCTTTTGTTCTCTGGAGGTTTTTTGTTTGTTCACTTTTTTTTTTCTCTCTCTCGCCTTGACCGCTTTTGATGGTTTTTGTAGGTTTAGAGGAAAGCAAACTGCACCCTGACCTCCCTCTCAGAGAGAAGCCTCAGTCTGGTTGCAGAACCCAAATAAATTCCCCCTTGGCTGCTGGCAGAGCAGGTTCTGAGTTGTGGTTCTGGGGATGCAGGATTTTTTGCTTGTACCCAAAACCATGGCAATGGCAGCTGTCTGGGCAGCTCCAGACTGCCAGAGAGGTTCCAAGCAGCGATTGCACACTGAGATTTTCCCCACTGGCCCGGACTGGGTATGCCTGGTCTTTCTGGGTCTGAGAGCACCAGGCTGGCTCCTGTGTACACCTCTCTCAGGGGAGGGCATGACTCGGACTCTGATAGCATGGCAGGGCACTCGTGTGGGGACTGCAAAAAGGCTGTGCTTCTGCCAGCTGGTGAGGCTCCCAGCTCCTCACAGGAGCTGGACCCCACCGGTCTCAGGCGCGTTGGTGGCTTAGGGACCAAGACCTGGTTTCTCCGCCGCACTCTGTCTGGCTCTGAGCCAGGGGTGACTTGATCCCCTGTCCCTAGCTGCCCTGATTCTCACAATTCCACCCCCCTTGCAATCCTTTGCTCTTTTTGAGTGTTTTCTACCAGACTCCAAGTTAATGCTGGTCCCCAGACACATGGCACTGTCTTATTGGGATATTTCTTTCCAATGGGTCACCTCTGCTGGCTCCTTCCCCCTTTTGCTTATCTTCCAATATCAGTCTTATGTTCCCATTCCACTTTACCTGCCCACTGGTGTCGGAGGCAGGCCCCTGGCCAGGGCGGCCTCCGCCATTAAAAGATGGCGCCTGGCTAGTTGCCAGGTGAGGATTGCCTCGTGCGACTAAGCAGAACGCCCAAAGAGGAAGTAAACAGCATTGGTTGCTAGCGAAGTTGTTTGTTTAGGTGCACAGCCTGATTTGCTCCCTCCTGTACCCTGCTTGCTGATTGGTCACGTAAGCGTATATAAGTGTGTAGACTTGCGGAAATAGAGAGAAGATACATCTGAACTGGGGCTTCTTGTCGTCCTTGCGCATCGAGGGCGATACACTGGCATCTTCTGCTCCTGTAGAGATCCAGATGTGTATAATTCTGATCTCAGGCTGATTTTCTGGGTGATCAGAGTTCTTTGGAAGGTAATCAGCTCACTTTAGGGTACAGGTTGAAAGGGCGTCTCCTCCTACTTCCCCGCCATCTTGTCCTGTCTGCAGTGAACTCTTATCCTTATTTTACCTGTTAGGACTTTTAATTTTATTTATTAATTTCTTAAATTAAGATCCAACTCAAATTTCTTTATCAAGTAGGCCAAAAAAAAAAAAAAAAAGACTGATGGTTTATGTGGATAACAGACATGCTTTGGTTCAAAACTCAAAAGATATCCTTAGAACCCACTTATCTACTCTTCTTCTTCTTCGTTGGCTCCATTTTCGTGCTGTATCAGTTGGCCTTACTGAGTTTCAGGTTCACAGTGTAATAGTACCCAGTTCAGCATAATAAATACTCTCTTCCCTGATGCTGCAAAGGAAATTTTGGAATTGAGCTTATTGATCCCAATTGGCCTCTTTTGTGTCTGGTGTCCCCTCCAAAGATCACCAATGTGGCCAGGAGATGGAACAGTGTTTCTTGGTTAAGCCTATGGGATGCATTACTCCTGGGTTCTAGAGGAAGAGTTTGTTTTACATGAAACATTTTTCTGAGAATGTGAAAAGAGTAGTTTTCCAGAAGGGAATGAATGTGAGCACATTCTAGGTCATCAAAAGACAGTGATCCCTGTGGCTGTTCTAGTGCTTTCCCCTCAAGGACCTCATCTCCACTCCCCATGGTAATAAATGATATCCTCTATCCTACTAGACGTGAATTTATAGCGTCATCCACTCTAATTTCACACTCAATGCAGTTATTTCTTCTCCTATATTCCCAGGACATTCAAATTTTCATTTGAGGATCACCAGAGATAAGATTGCACTGCTTTGAGAGATAGACTTTCCATTGGCTCTCTAAGATATAAAATCAGGTCTCTGATCATTTTCCACTCTATACTTAGCTTGATGTGGGTTACAAAAAAAAGTTGTGAATGCTTAGGATAGTTTGATTCTTCTTCAATTATAACATCCTTTAAAAACTTGCATATAGACAAAGATTGCATATGACTAATGATTTAACTATTCAGGCTAATATGACCAGAGGGTAAAATTTAAAGTTTTAATGGATTTTGTTTCAATTTGCTCTTATCTTAGAGGATAATTATTCAAGCAGAACATTCTACTATGATTAGAATGGTGATCTACGATTATATTTATGGATCCCTGAATTCCAGTGACATTCAAGTTTGAGAAATTTAAATACAATTCTGTTTACTAAAACTGTGCTTAAGGAAGAAGCTATTAAATATAAAAACAGGCTTGACTGTAAATTATACATCTTTAGTTTCATTTTCCTCGGTTTCATAACTGGTTTGTGTATAGACTCTCATGTCTGAAAATGAATCCAAATGTGGGGAAAACAATATTCTGCTATTTTTAGAAAGGTTGCACTGACAGCACAAAGAGATAAAACAATTAAACCTCTCAGTTGTGTGGCATAGGCTCTGACTGCCAGTCTCTCAGATTCAAGCATACGAAGATACCAAGGATAATCCCTGCATGGAGAGAAGATTAGTAATTTGATTCTCTGGCCCTAAATGTTTTAGAAGGCACTTCCAAATATTGAATTCCTCAGGAGAAGCTTTCAGGGCCTCAATACACAAATAAGACCTGCTATTCATGCACATCAAATAATTCTAAGTTAGTACTTTTGGATAACAAATGTAAGATGTTAGAATCACTAATTCCAGATGGAACCGAGAGTAATGATTTACCTAGGGTAATGCTGAAGTTCAAAGTAGAGTTGGAGGAATAAACTCAGGGCTAACTGCAAGGAAAGGCTGTTTTAATTCTTGCTTTCACACTGGAAGTTTATATAAGAGCACAGATGAGGTTTTATCTGTGCAGCCATAATGCAGCTTCATGAAGAATAGCTCATAGAAGCTAATTCTTGAAGAGGCAAAGCCTGTAAGAGACATACCTCCTTTCCTTACAATGAGCTGCTAAAGATATGCTGATCTAGCTATCATCTATCTATCTAGATATATCGATATATCTATATCTATCTATCTATCTATCTATCTATCTATCTATCTATATGGATGTCAATTAAACCATTCATCACTTGTACTTTGCTTTTCCAAATAAGAACCAACTGCTTATGTAAGTACACAGAGGGTGTATGTTTCTTTCCTAACAATGGGCATCATGTTCATGAAGATGCATTCAACTTTAAGTACCTGTCTAGGCATTTCATATAGATGATGAAAGCTAGTATTTGTAAATATGGCCAGGGAAATTTCCATAGCTGAAAATCAACAACACAGGCTTTATTCAGATATTTAGCATTTTTGGTCACATTAGGTTGTAAAGAAATGTTATAAAACCATGACTTTATACTTTTTTTCTTAAAGTTGTTTTTTTCTCATGAACCTAATCATCACCTTCTATCCTTTGGAAAGTGTTTTAACAAAATGTGAATAAGAAATTGGTTATATGCCAAATAAGAGAAACTAAAAGGCATCTTGATTTAGCCTTAAACTTCTGGTGGTGACATTTAGTCAGAGAGAACTACACAAAGTTATGTTCTGGATCAAGATCTTTCCTTTTCCCTTTCCTTTTCTTAAAAGAGTATATGCTACTTTTATTTCCTACCGGGATGTAACAGATACAATATTTCATTTTATTCTAGGCAACATAAGACAATAGATTAACGATTTGAAACAGAAGGGGATATGACATACTCCTGGAAGAAATGTTTCAGAGGGTGTTTTGGGTCTTTATTGGATGTTACAGTGATTGTGGGTCCAACTGGCCTTTAATGGGCTGGGATGAAGGGGGCTAGATGTTGTGCAGTGTTTGGGACAGCCCCAGAAAATTATGAATTGTCCCATAATCTGTGCAACTTTCCAATATCTTGCAAGTAATAGACCTTTATATTTTGTCCTGGTTTTCATGAATTTTTTAGGAATGCAATTACTGTGTAAGTAGAGGAGAGATCTTATACAGTGTTTTTATGTTTTCAGAGTTACTGGGGATTAGTAAAGAGTTCAAAATATATTACTGAAGGCAGTATAACTTCTGGAATTTGAATTGCTAAAATGGATCATTCTGCCTTTATTGAACACATTTTGAAAGAATCTCTCTCTCTCTCTCTTCTATCAAACTCTGAATATATTTATTTACCCCTTATTTTAAAATGAAAAAATAGAGCAGAAAGTTTGACAATATTCAATTGAATATTGCCTTTTTAAAAAATCCACTTTAATTTATTATAATTGAGAGCAAACATCTGCCTTCCTTTTCTTTTCTAGTAGACCCATACCTGAAAATTTAAATAAGAAAATGCATATTATTTTAGTGTGTACATAAAATTTTATTTCTTCCTTATTTCACAGTTGAGACTTTGTATTGATTCTCTGAAATTATATATGTAGGTACATTGTATTATTTCTTAATTTCACTCCATGGTCATAAATGAGGGTGATAAAAAGATTTGTTATTAAAAGTATGTTTTGGGTTGGATAGGATTGAAAACCAGTCAATAGATCTGCCTACCAAAGTGAGATTCCAAAATAAATTGCAGAATTTTCAAAGAAAACAAACCTTTGCAATACTTTTTGACACCTTAGTCATTGCAAGAATTTAAAAGTAATTAAAACATGGAGGGTGGGGAGAATTTGTAAAGACAAAAAAAAAGAAAGAAAGAGAGAAGTCTTTGAAAACAGCCTTGTGGCCTCCACAGCACCATTTCATGTACCACCTTAGCCTAGAGGATCACTTAGTACAATAAGATTCCAGCAGGTGAGGTCTGTGTGGAGTAGACCATGAATGATATGGTGCCTAAGGACGAGGAAAAGGGGTAGGTAATCATAAGCCAAAAGTAATGGATTTGTCCCTGTCAAAGAAGCTTCCTCCATAGAACCCACAACTATGCCCAAGAAAGTCAGCCTTAAATTAGAATTAGCTGACTCAGAGTGTAAGCTGTCTAATTAGGCAGGTAATGTCCTAACTCCTTCATTTCATATCCCTCTTCTACTCTAATCTGGTGCATGAGGGTGGGGAAGGAGTAAGTGAGGACAAAGAACAGAGCAAGCCCATACTCCTTCCTAAGACCAGAGATAGTCAACCACAGGCCTCTGCTGCAGGAGGACTAAGAAAATTCTTACCTTGGAGTGAAGACTGAAGTGTTGATGAATATATAGGATTGAACCATCTAATTCTGAAAGGAGACTTTTTTTTTCCTTAACTAAAAGTGGCTACATGGACCATCTATTATATCAGAGTGAGTCAATAAGCAATGAGGCCTGATTGAGACATAGATTTTACCTAGAAGGAAAGGAAAAATTCCCCCCACTGAACAAAGTTTAAGGGGACTCTCAGGACAAAAATATCTGGTAACTGCCCACAAATCAAAAAATACGTTAGGTAAAAATCGTGCTCCAGGAATAACCTGCCTCCCACCTCTGCTCCTTATCTTCTGAGAGGGCTCATACTCACATGCTATCTTTATCTCCTCTCCGATATCCTTATATCCATCCTTTACATTACACCTTGGTGAGATTATATCAGCATACCTGTGCTTTTAGTATCTGTAAATGTAGAAGAAAAAGCCTTCCTCCTGTTGGAGGATCTTTAGTCTCCTTTTCAGGAAGTAGAAGTGTTGTTTGAAAATTGATTTATTCTAACAACATATGAATGATGGTTCAATGATAAAAATTTGTAATCTGCTATAAAGGAATACCACTTCTCCGTGTCCCCTCTTCTCTCAGTGCTCTGCTACAACACTAGTTCCCTTCTGACACCAGATTAATGGGATTTCTACATATCAAGCAATTCTGTGATACACATTGGGTGTCATACAATTTGACTCAATTCTGACACGACCTACCTGGAGATAGCATCAGATCCCACAGATGAAGGCCTCAGTTCCACAAGACTGACCCCCACCCCCCACCCACAACTTTAGGCATTGATCCCAAGTATAGGTTGTTACCCGCACTTCTGACCCATTGGCTATAAATTAGAGATTTATACAATCCCTTTTGGGATCTCAATTAATTGACAGAACTGACAGAACTCGGGAAAACAGTTCAGTTAACTAGATTACTATTTATTATAGAAGGGTATAAATAAGGAACAGCCAAATGGAAGTGATACTTAGGTCAAGGTATGGGGAAAAGGGCATGATATGTCCTCCTTGGGCATGTGCCACTCTCCCTGCACATCTATGTTCACCAACCCTGGAAGGTTTCCAAGTTCTGTCCTTTGGGTTTTTAATGTAGGGTTTTATCACCTATGCATGATTGATTAAGTCATCATCCATTGGTGGTTTAACTCAATCTCCTACTCCTCTTCCCTTCCCAGAGATGAGGGAGATGGTGAGGGAGTGCTTAAGGTTCCAATCTCCTAATGAAAGTTGGTTCCCCTGGCAACCAAACCACCATCCTTGGGTTACTTAGGGACTTTCAAGAAATCACCTCATTAACATATACTCAGGTATGGTTGAAAGGGGCTTGTTATGAATAATAAAAGACAACTTTATCCTTCTAATCACTTAGGAAATCCCAAAGATTTTAGGAGATTTGTGCTAGGAATGGGAGGACAATCATAAATATATTTCTTATTATAAAGCACAATATCACATCTATCCTTGACAATTAATGTACGTTTTGGGTGTTTCAAAGTATTGGAAGGCAGTAACTTTAAGGGATTTTTCATAATGTGTTAATAATATGTCTGAGGCAATAAAGAAGAGATCTGGACATGCAATGAATTTGAACTCCTATATCTGTTGAGGAAAGCACAATTGACATATCAAGGTCTAGTATTAATATGCTCTCCATTTATAATAGTTAAAAGAATTTATTTATATTTAAATTATGATCACACACTACCTTACTTAATGTAAATAAAATGGTAAATAAATATGGTAATAAAATGTAAGTAAAAAATGTAAATAAAAAAATAAATAAAATGGTAAACTGAGACAAGCTCAAATTACCAGAAAGTAAGTTTATTTGGGAATAGCAGAGGAATTGCAATTCAGGAAACACACACTGGAGCAAGCTATAGGAGAGTCCATTGAGGCTTTGGGGTAAGCTATATTTACAGGCAAGGAGTGCACAGAAAGGGAAGTGCAGCCAGAGTACATGCAGAAACTTCATTAACTTGAGGATGGGGAGCAGTTCTTGGCAGATGTTCATTGGTCAGGAGACAGGTCTCGGTCTTCTGTAAATCAAGCAATTAGTGGAAGTCAGTCTTTCATATCTAAAGTTCTGTTCTTCTAAGGTGTGTGCATGAGATTCTCCGTTTTATATCCTCCAGTTCCATTTTAGGTTGAAATCCTTTCATGATGAAATTTTTAGTCTTTAAAAACATGCAAGTTTCAGTAACAAATCATCTTAGAAACATGTAATATTAAGAGTTAAGTATTCTGTGCATAGCAGCTAGGTCCATTAAAAAAAGAAAGGAGGGGGTTGCCTGGGTGGCTCAGTGGGTTAAACCTCTGACTTCAGCTTTTAGTATCTGTAATGATCTTAGGGTCCTGGGATCAAAGCCCACATCTGGCTGTCTGCTCAGCAGGGATCCTGCTTCTCCCTTTCTCTTCCTGCCTCTCTTCCTACTTGTGATCTCTCTGTCAAATAAATAAATACAATCTTAAAAAAAAAAAAAGAAAGGATGATTTTTTTTTTTAAAGATTTATTTATTTGAGAGACAGCAAAAGAGAGTGGGCAGAGGAAGAGGGAGAGGGAAAGAGAGTCCCAGGCAAAGTCCATGCTGGGAGCAGAGCCCACTGAGTGGCTTCATCCCATAACCCCAAGATCATGACCCCAGCCAAAACCAAGAGTCAGATG
Organism: Mustela nigripes; assembly: GCF_022355385.1. Classification (NCBI taxonomy): domain Eukaryota; kingdom Metazoa; phylum Chordata; class Mammalia; order Carnivora; family Mustelidae; genus Mustela; species Mustela nigripes. The sequence continues at coordinate 150,693,315 of NC_081557.1, read as the reverse complement.
CCCAACTGACTGCACCATCCTGGTGCCCCAAGAATGATTTTTTAAAAGTGCATATATATTACATATATACATATCTGTATACACACACACACACACACACACACACACCTATATATATATACATACATGTATATATGATCTCTTTATGCAAAAGTTTAAGCTTTGAAAGTTAAAATTGTGTTACTGAATACAAATATATACTTTTCATAGTAGTTACCACATAAACAGTCATATCAGTGGTTTAAGTAAATTATGAACTTTAGGTTAAACATGTATTCAATACCATATAACAACAGCTCACTAAACTGACCAGGAAGGAATAACAACCCACAAGAACAAAAGCAAAGGAAGAGGAGACATCAGCAGATAAAAGATGGCAGCAAGGTTTTAGAAGATGGCAAGTTGGAGGATAAGCAGTAACTATATAGCAGACAAAACCAAAACCTAAGTGTCCACATAGGGACAAGCCAACATGAAAGACACCAGTTATTGAATTTATAACCTCTTTGAAAAAGTATAAAATAACACCAACAACTTGGTTAATTAGTTGTGTCTAGAGAATCTGAGTGCTTACTGTCTGTCAGGTACATATATAAATTCAGTTAGGAATTACATATATTATATAGGCAAGTCAATTAATATCTCTGGGTCTCTGGGTTCTAAACTTTAAAATGAGGAAGTGAGGTTGAACAACGTTGGCCTTTGGACACTGTGATACATTATATTACTACTTTCATTATACTTCTGTAGTAGTCCATCCCTACAGGGCTCCTACCTTGGAATCTGCTCTTAACCTCCTTCCAACCCACTTCCTGTTGAGAAGACTATAGTTCCACCCCCACTGATGACAGACTTGGCCATATAAATTGCTCTTGGTATAGAAATGTGAGCAGAAAATACACAACAACATTTAAAAAATTAACATATAATGTATTATTTGCCCATGGGTACAGGTCAGTGAATCGACAGGCTTACACTCTTCATAGTACTCACCATAGCACATACCCTCCCCAATGTCCATAACCCAATTACCCTCTCCATAACCCCCTCTCTCTAGCAACCCTCAATTTGCTTGATGACTTGTTCCATCCAAGTCATTACAAATGGCAAGATTTCATTTCTTTTGATGGCTGCATAGTATTCCATTGTAGATATATCCCCCATATCTTCTTGATCCATTCATCTGTTGATGGACATCTAGGTTCTTTCCGTAGTTTGGCTATTGTGGACATTGCTGCCATAAACATTTGGGTTCACATGCCCCTTTGGATCACTACATTTGTATCTTTAGGGTTAATACCCAGTAGTGCAATTGCTGGGTCATAGGGTAGCTCTATTTTCAACTTTTTGAGAAACCTCCATGCTGTTTTCCAGAGTGGTTGCACCAGCATGCATTCCCACCAACAGTGTAGGAGGGTTCCCCTTTCTCTGCATCCTTGCCAGCATCTGTTGTTTCCTGACTTGTTAATTTTAGCCATTCTGACTGGTGTGAGATGGTATCTCATTGTGGTTTTGACTTGTATTTCCCTGATGTCGAGTGATGTGGAGCGTTTTTTCATGTGTCTGTTGGTCATCTGGATATCTTCTTTGCAGAGATGTCTGTCCATGTCCTCTGCCCATTTCTTGGTTGGATTATTTGTTCTTTGGGTGTTGAGATTGAATTTTTATGATGTTTATTATTTTACTAAAATTATTAAAATCTTATTAAAATTATTATTTTACTATTGTTTATAGATTTTGGATACTAGCCCTTTATCTGATATGCCATTTCAAATATCTTCTCCCAGTCTGTCGGTTGTCTTTTGGTTTTGTTAACTGTTTCCTTTGCTGTGCAAAAGCTTTTGATCTTGAAGTCCCAATGGTTCATTTTTGCCCTTGCTTCCCTTGCCTTTGGTGATGTTTCTAGGAAGAAGTTGCTGTGGTTGAGGTTGAAGAGGTTGTTGCCTATGTTCTCCTCAAGGATTTTGATGGATTCCTTTCTCACATTGAGGTCTTTCATCCACTTGGAGTCTATTTTTGTGTGTGGTGTAAGGAAATTGTCCCGTTTCATTGTTCTTCATGTGGCTGTCCAATTTTCCCAACACCATTTGTTGAAAAGACTGTATTTATCCCATTGGATATTTTTTCCTGCTTTGTTGAAGATTAGTTGACTGTAGGGTTGAGGGTGTATTTCTGGGCTCTCTATTCTGTTCCATGAATCTATGTGTTTGTTTTTGTGTCAGTACCATACTGTCTTGATGATGACAGCTTTGTAATAGAGCTTGAAGTCTGGAATTGTGATGCCGCCAACTTTGGCTTTCTTTTTCAACATTCCTCTGGCTATTCAGGGTTTTTTCTGGTTCCATATAAATTTTAGGATTATTTATTCCATTTCTTTGAAAAATATTGATGACATTTTGATAGGGATTGCATTAAAAGTATAGATTGCTTTAGGTAGCATAGACATTTTCACAATATTCTTCTAATTCATAAGCATGGAATGTTTTTCCATTTCTTTTGTCTTCTTCAATTTCTTTCATGAATACTTTATAGTTTTTTAAGTACAGATTCTTTGCCTCTTTGGTTAGGTTTATTCCTGGGTTTTGTATGGTTTTGGGTGCAATTGTAAATGGGATCAACTCCTTAATATCTCTTTCTTCTTTCTTGTTGGTGTGTAGAAATGCAACTGATTTCTGTGCATTGATTTTATATCCTGACACTTTACTGAATTCCTGTACAAGTTCTAGCAGATTTGGAGTGGAGTCTTTTGGGGTTTCCACATAACATATCATATCATCTGCAAAGAATGAGAGTTTGACTTCTTTGGCGATTTGGATACCTTCAATTTCTTTTTGGTGTCTGATTGCTGAGGCCAGGACTTCTAGTACTAGGTTGAATAGCAGTGGTGATAATGGATATCCCTACTATGTTCCTGACCTTAGAAGAAAAGCTCTCAGTTTTTCTCCATTGAAAATGATATTCGCTGTGGGTTTTTCATAGATGGCTTTGATGATATTGAGGTATCCCTACACTTTGTATCCCTATGCTTTGAAGAGTTTTGATCAAGAAAGGATGCATACTTTGTCAAATGCTTTTTTAGCATCTATTGAGAGTATCATATGGTTCTTGTTCTTTCTTTTATTAATGTATTGTATCACATTGATTGATTTGTGGATGTTGAACCAACCTTCCAGCCCAGGAATAATTCCCACTTGTCATGGTGAATAATCCTTTTAAAGTACTGTTGGATCCTATTGCCTAGTATTTTGGTGAGAATTTTCACATCTGTGTTCATCAAGGATATTGGTCTATAATTTTTTTTTTTTGATGGGGTGTTTGCCTGGTTTTGGGATGAAGGTAATGCTGGCCTCATAAAATGAGTTCGGAAGTTTTCCTTTGATTTCTATTTTTTGGAAAAGTTTCAGGAGAATAGGAATTAATTCTTCTTGAAATGTTTGGTAGAATTCCCCTGGGAAGCTCTCTGGCTCTCTGAGCTCTCTGGCTCTCTTGTTTATTGAGAGATTTTTGATGACTGCTTCAATCTCCTTACTGGTTATGGGTCTGTTCAGGTTTTCTATTAATTCCTGGCTCAGTTTTGGTAGTTTCTATGTCTCTAGGAATGCATCCATTTCTTCCAGTTTGTCAAATTTGCTAGTGTATAGTTGTTCTTAACATGTTCTTAAAATTGTTTGTATTTTTTTGGTGTTGGTTGTGATCTCTCCTCTTTCACTTAAGATCTTATTCATTTATTCATTTCTCTTTTCTTTTTGATAAGTCTGGCCAGGGGGTTATCAATCTTATTAATTCTTTCAAAGAACCAGCTCCTATTTTCATTGATTTGTTCTACTGTTCTTTTGGTTTCTATTTCATTGATTTCTGTTCTGATCTTTAGTATTTCTCTTCTCCTGCTGGGTTTAGTCTTTCTTTGCTGTTCTTTCTCTAGCTTCTTTAGGTGTAGGGTTAGGTTGTGTATTTGAGAACTTTCTCGTTTTTTGAGAAAGGCTTGTGTGGCTGTATGGCTATAAACTTTCCTCTCAGGATGGCCTTTGCTGCATCCCAAGCATTTTGAACCATTGTGTTTTCATTCTCATTTGTTTCCATGAATTGTTTCAATTCTTCTTTAATTTCCTGGTTGACTCATTCATTCTTTAGTAGGATGCTCTTTAGCCTCCATGTATTTGAGTTCTTTCCAACTTTCCTCTTCTGATTGAGTTCTAGCTTCAGAGCATTGTGGTCTGAAAATAAGCAGGTAATGAACCCAATATTTTGATACCGGTTGAGACCTCATTTAGGACCCAGGATGTGATCTATTCTGGAGAATGTTCCATGTGCTCTAAAGAAGTATGTGTATTCTGTTGCTTTGGGATGGAATGTTCTGTATATATCTGTGATGTCCATCTGGTCCAGTGTGTCATTTAAGGCCTTTATTTCCTTGTTGATCTTTAGCTTGGATGATCTGTCCATTTCAGTGAGGGGTGTTAACGTGCCCTGCTATTATTGTATTATTGTTGATGTGTTTCTTTGATTTTGTTATTAATTGGTTTATGTAGTTGGCTGCTCCCATGTTAGGGGCATAGATATTTAAAATTTTTAGATCTTGTTATTGGACAGACCCTTTGAGTATGATATAGTGTCCTTCCTCATTTCTTATTATAGTCTCTTTGGCTTACAATTTAATTGATTTGATATAAGGATTCCACCCCAGCTTTCTTTTGATGTCCATCAGCATGGTAAATGGTTTTCCACCCCCTCACTTTAAATCTGGAAGTGTTTTTGGGTCTAAAATGAGTTTCTTATAGACAGCATATTGATTTTTTTTTAATGCATTCTGATACCCTGTGTCTTTTGATTGGGGCATTTAGCCATTTATATTCAGGGTAACTATTGAAAGATATGAATTTAGTGCCATTGTATTGCCTATAAGGTGAGTCAGATCCCCCTTCAAAATGAAGGACTTCCTGCCCAGGTGGGAAGTGCCAGTGGATCATGAACTTCCCATGACAGTCTGCATCTGGTAACTCAATGAGTGGAGTATAAAGGCCAAGCAATTTTGGCCTCATTTGGGATACAGTGCTGGCAGTGCTTGCTCCAGAGTGAGCTCCAGAGCTCTTATTCTGACCAATCTACTCCTATTTTCTTCACTGGTGTTGACTTCATATCACACCATGCCCCCCAAATTCTATTTTGGCATCTGCTTCTAATGATCCCAATCTGTGACTTATGCCATATCTGATCTGGAGTTGTTAAAGTCATCAGGTGGTTTGCCTATTGCTCAAGTTCCTCTGCCACTAGAATTGCATGTTCTGAATAGGGGTTGCTTCTTCAGCTTGAGTTCCAGAATGAAGACAATGGGGAGCACAGCTATAGCTAACCTGCAAAGGGCCTTAAACATGAGCATAAAATTAACCTTTGTTGCTGAAGTATTTGTTGTCATAGGGTGTTTATAATAGTAGGATGGCTTAATCAAAGCTGAATTATAATACTATCCAAATATATAATAACAAATAATAAAAACGTTAACTGACCCACCTAAATTTAATAGCTATCTACACAAATATAAGATTATTTGTATTGCCAAATCTTCATAAGACATTCTTATAATATTATTTCCAGAATTAAAAACAATGTTCAGTTTAGCATGACTAAATTAATCTCTATGCTATGTTGGATTTTAAGGAAGTGGTTAAGGGTTTGCCTTGTAGGGGCACTGGATGTCTCAGTGGGTTAAATCCACTGCCTTTGTCTCAGGTCATGATCCCAGGGTCCTAGAATTGAGCCCCACATTGGGCTCTCTGGTCAGCAGCGAGCTTGCTTCCCTTCCTCCCTCTCTGCCTGTCTCTCTGCTTACTTGTGATCTCTGTCTGTCAAATAAATAAATAAAATCTAAAAAAAAAGGGGGGGGTTGCCTTGTAGAACACCAAATGCTTCATTGTTTGGAAAGGACTAGCTGAAGAAGAAGTGTGTCCATATCTAGGCATAAACACTATTAAGTCTCTATTGTTCTACATGTGATGTCTAGCATGCAATAAAAAAAGTTACAAGGCACATAAAAGCCAAGAAATCATAACTCAGTATTAAGAAACAACAGAATCAGACTCAGAAAGACCTGAAGTTTGAAGCTATAATACAGGAATAAACTTATCCTGGTAAAATAAATAGGAATTGTGAAAGATACACCTAAAGGTAATAATGCCATCTCTAGGCATGAGATGACTCAGGGCAGTCACTAAAATTATGTTTACTTTGGCTTATGTAAGAAATAATATAGTCCATGCCTTGGGGGTATGGAAATGTTTCAAATCCTTAGTGTAAGTATTTATGAAAAATTTAGGAGACTTGGATTTCCTTTTGGATAAGCACAGAGGAATCCACACTGTTGTTTACATTTCATGTTATAATGGATTAATGCGTAGGTGACTTGAAACTAACTATAGTTGTATTAGTTTGCCAGGACTACTATATCAAAGTATCACAGACTGAGCACCTTAAATAAGAGAAACTTGTTTGCTCTCAATTCTGGAGGCTAGAAGTCTGAGATCAAGGTTTTATCAGGGTTGGTTTCTTCTGAGGCCTTTCTCTTTGGCTTGTAGATGTTCATTTGCTCCCTCTGTCTTCACATGGTCATTGCTATGTCTGTCTCTGTCTTAATCTCCTCTTCTTATAAGGACCTCTTTTTAAATTATTAACATATAAGGTATTATTTATTTCAGGGGTATAGGTCTTTGATTTATCAGTCTTACATAATATGTAGCACTCACAACATGTACCCTCCCCAGTGTCCATCACTTAGCCACCTCACCTCCCCCCCCCCAACTCTAGTAACCCTTAGTTTATTTCCTGAGATTGAAAGTCTCTTATGGTTTGTCTATCTCTCTGGTTTTGTCTTGTTTCATTTTTTCCCCTCCCTTCCCATATGATCCACTGCCTTGGTTCTCAAATTCTACATATCAGAGAGGTCATATGATAATTGTCTTTCTCTGATTGACTTATTTCACTTAGCACAATACTCTCTAATTCCAACCATATCATTGCAAATGGCAAGATTACATTTTTTTTGATGGCTACTTAATATTTCAGTGTGTGTGTGTGTGTGTGTACCTATACACCACATATTCTTTATCCATTCATCTTTTGATGGACATTTAGGCTCTTTCCATAGCTTGACTATTGCGGATATTGCTGCTATAAACATTCGGGTGCACGTGCCCCTTCAGATCACTGTTTGTATCTTTAGGGAAAATACACAGTAGTGCAAATGCTGGGTCATAGGGTAGCTGTATTTTCAGCTTTTTAAGGAACCTCCATGCTGTTTTCCAGAGTGGCTGCACCAGACTGCATTCTCACCAACAGTGTAGGAGGGTTCCCCTTTCTCTGCAGCCTTGCCAACATCTGTCATTTCCTGACTATTAATTTTAGCTATTCTGACTGGTGTGAGATGGTATCTCATTGTGGTTTTGATTTGTATTTCCCTGATGCTGAATGATGTGGAGCACGTTTTCATGTGTCTGTTGGCCATTTGGATGTCTTCTTTGCAGAAATGTCTGTTCATGTCTTCTGCCCATTTCTTGATTGGATTATTTGTTCCTTGGGTCTTGAGTTCTTTATAGATAAGAACTTATCTATTTGATAAGTTCTTAATAAATTTTTGGACACTAGCCCTTTATTTGATATGCCATTTCCAAATATCTTATCCCATTATGTCAGTTGTCTTTTGGTTTTATTGACTGTTTTCTTTGCTATGCAAAGCTTTTTATTTTGATTAAGTCCTCATAGTTTATTTTTGCCCTTGCTTCCCTTGCCTTTGGTGATGTATCTACCAAGAAGTTGCTGTGGCTGAGGTTGAAGAGGTTGCTGCTTGTGTTCTCCTCAAGGATTTTGATGGATTCCTATCTCTCACTGAGGTCTTTCATCCATTCTGAGTCTATTTTTGTGTATGGTATAAGGAAATGGGCCAGTTTCATTGTTCTGCATGTGGCTGTCCAATTTTCCAAACACCATTTGTTGAAGAGACTGTCTTTTTTCCATTGGATATTCTTTCCTGCTTTATTGAAGATTAGATGACCAAAGATTTAACGGTCCATTTCTGGTCTCTCTATTCTGTTCCACTGATCTATGTGTCTGTTTTTGTGGCAGTACCATACTGTCTTAATGATGACAGCTTTGTAATAGAGCTTGAAGTCTGGAATTGTGATGCCGCCAGCTTTGTTTTTCTTTTTCAGCATTCCTGTGGCTGGTCAGGGTCTTTTTTGGTTCATAAAAATTTAAGATTATTTGTTCCACTTTTGCGAAAAAAGTTGTTGGTATTTTAATAGGGATGTATTAAATGTGTAGATTGCTCTAGGTAGCATAAACATTTTAGCAATATTTTTTCTTCCAATCCATGAGCATGGAACATTTTTCCATTTCTTTGTGTCTTTCTCAAGTTCTTTCATGAGCATTCTATAGTTTTCCGAGTACAGCTTCTTTATCTCTTTGGTTAGATTTATTCTATTAGGAGCTCTTCTTACAAGGACTTCTAATAAGTCATATTGGATTTGGATTGGGTCCACTTTAATGAATTCACTTTAACTTAATAACCTCTCTTAAAGTCCATATCCTAAATACAGCCACATTCCAAGGTAGTAAGGATTAGGACTTCATCATATGAATTTTGAGGGAACTCAGTTCATCCCCTGATAACATATAAACTAAAAGAAAAGACAACTGACTAGAGGTAGACTTAGGGAATTATTGGAATTTGTTCAGTTGGGTAAGCCTGATAAATCTAGGGTTACATTTCCAGAATGCCTTCTGAGTCTATTCTTGTAATACTTTGTTTCTCTTATTTGTTTCACTGTAGTCCATACCTGTTAGCCAGATCCTTAAATGCTTTGATGTAGCTACTGTTTTAATGGATGGCTCTAACATAAAACAAAAGGAAATCAAGCTGATTCACCCTCAAACTGAAAACAACAACCCTACAAATGAAACATTTTATTATTTTTGAAAGATTGCATGTATTTATTTAACAGAGAAAGCACTACAAGAGAGGGAACATAAGCAGGGGGAGTGGGAGAAGGGGAGGAAGCTTCCCAATGAGAAGAGAGCCCAGTGTGGGGCTTGATCCAAGGACCCTGGGATGATGACCTGAGCCAAAGGCAGACAATGACTGAGGCACCCAGGTGCCCCTAAAACATTATTTTTAAGATGCATCAATAACAGTCATGAAAATCTGGACAATCCTTGATTTCTTTGGCAGCCTTTGTGGAGAGAGGATCTAAAGGGAGGTTTAGGAATAATAGTTTCCACACATCTAGTAAAAGACTAATTGTTTTTTTTAGCCATGGTAACAAATAACTACCAGAACTGGTTTTAAACTTGTCAAAGACAACTCACCTCAGTGCATATAATTCTTCAGGCCAACCAATCAGTGACAGTCCATTACATCTGAAAGTCAGCCAAACTCAGCTTCAGTGAATATGCTTTGAAGATCAGACTATTACCGACAGTCTGACCCACCTAGCCATGCTTCCACAGCTAATAGCAACCTGCTTTTGCCTCTGTAAATCTGCCAGTTCCTGAACTCCTTGCTTCCTGAAACTCCTATGCAATATCAATAGTCTGTTCTGCTCAGGGAATTTGTACATAAGTGGAATCACTCTCTCTAAGCAACAACTTTACCTTTGTGGTTTTGTTTCAGGCTCTTAGTAGTGGCATCATTCTTTGCCTCTCATTATCTTATCACCCGAACCTCATTTGCTGCTGAGATGCAGAATAGTATAGTGGTAATGAACCTGGACTCCAGGCTGATTCTGCCGCATTCTGGCTGTGTGATTGTGAGCAATTTGGCTATGTCCTGATTTTTTTATTTGTGCGATTGAGAGAAGTAATAGCCTCTTTCTCACAGTGTTAAGTTAAATATATGAATCACTTAAAAATTATGTAGAACTTACACTTAATAGAAAAGCCAGAAGGTAAGTATTTAATAAGGCCTTACAAATATTAGTTAATATTACTATTTCTTGCTTTTATAAATACCTAGCGTAAGTTTAAAGTTAAAAGGAGGTAAAAGGCTTCACCAGCCTTTTATAATTCAAGGATTGGCTAACATTTTTTTAAGATTAGTATTTTTAAAATATAGCCTTAATTCTTTTAAAACTTGGAGGCATTGTCCCTATGTATGTGTGTGTGTACATATCATATATAAACATATATATATATATATATGTCTCTGACAATTTTTAAATTATTTCCATTGTTTGAGGATTAGCTTGACTACATTTGTAGGAGAGCAAATACCTATTTAATATAGTTTATACTAACAACAAGGTAGCAGTAGTAATAAATATGTGGTTGTTTATTGTTAAGAGCTAGCCTACTGAGTTCTATATTTCAATTTTGTACTAAGAATATTACATGTATTATATTTTATTCATTAACTCATTCATTTGTTTATTTATTCATTTAAAAAAATTTATTATGTGCCTACTTTATGCCTGACAGTGTTCTGGGGCCAGAAGTAAAATGATGAGCTATTGTGTTGAATCTTGGCTCCTTTTGAAAATAAAAAATATGATGATATAGTTTGTATTATTTATTACTGTTTATCTTTATGTGTGTTTATGTTTATGCTTATGTTAAGGTTATATGAAGAAAAATATTTTGGATATTGCCTTTGTTACATAGATTCAGTTGCCATCCTTGAATTGACTTGTTAGACTATAACATTGGAAATGCAAAGAGACCTAGGCAAGTTTTTGCACATCAAGGGGTTAGTCAGGATTTCCAGATGCAGTAAGTCACAGACAGTATGTATCTTGCTCTTTGAATTCAAATTCCCATAAGGACCAATAAGTAAAATTCACCTCATATATCATTTGGCAAATAACTGAATTGACTCCGAGATAATCTGCTTGATTTTTCTTTTTTTTAATTAAAAAAATTTTTTTGCTTGATTTTTCTTGCATTCACTTTTATATCTGCTGTATTTGGATGTTAATTAACATTTGTCAGTTATTAATTTTAAAGTTATATGCAAAAGTTAATACTCATACATTTTTTGTATTCTTACCAGTAGCTATAATATATATACACATTGGTTGACAGAAATAAGTAGTGTAAATGCCATCTAAAACATGTACTGTAACATGTTTTATATAAGTGATGTGTGTATTATGCACACACACACACACACACTTTTTTCTGAACTATTTGTGGTAAATTACAAGTTAAATCATACATTATGACTTTTTAAACTGTGAATTTTTAACATGATATAATGTGATATGGTTATAACTTAACAAATTTACATTGATCATCTACCATTTCCTACCATTTAAATAGTACTTTTACTATTTAAAAATTTTTTACTTTTTCTGTATTTTTTGTTTGCATATTTAAGATAATTTTTAAAGAGACAGCTTTCTCACTATGTTAAGTAACTATCATAAACCATGCACTCAAGTAGCATATAGTAACTTATATAAGTAAAAACCAGGTAGATATAGTTAAAAACAAGCACCTGATATAGGAGAGAATCTAAAAAATAATTTAGAAAAACACTCATTGGAGTGCCTGGATGGTGCAGTTGGTTAAGTTTCTGACTCTTGGTTTTGGCTCAGGTCTGTGGTCTCAGGGTTATGAGATGGAGCCCCAGGCAGGGCTCCGTGCTCAGCAGGGAGTCTGCTTAAAAGGCTCTCTCCCTTGTTCTGTGCCCCTCCCCTCCTTCTCTCAAATAAATAAATAAAATCTAAAAACAACAACAACAACAACACTCACTAATTGAAGAAGAGAGTCATCTCAGTTTACTCTTTTCATGTCAATATGAACCATGTAGCTGCCTTTTCCCCCCCTTCTTTTTCCTTTTCTGACAAGAGTGAAAATAATAGCTTCTGAACGAGGGGACCAAGGATTTCCCTTCACTTGTGTTGAATAATGTGTCCTGATTGAATAGAAAGCTGTGGTCCAGGCATTTTCAGCTGTTCAGAGATAAGTGGGACTTGCTCCAGTCCAAACCTGAACCTTGAGGACAAATATAAGGAAATACTTTTTAGAAGTTGAGATTCTGGGTGAACTGATAAAATTAAATACTGTGTGATTTGGTAAAGCCTGTACCTACATAGTTACTTATTATGAAAGGAAGCTCTAATTTACTGTTTCTAGTTTAATATGTGCCCGTTTTAATGATAAGCACATTTTGGTAGTAATACCCAAGAGTAGAAAATCATTGGCAAAATTAAATTGCATCAGGCAGGAAATGGTCTTTTTTTATTCAAGTAAAGTGCAATTTACTTCTCTCCTTAAGCTTGAGGAACATCCTCCGTGTCTAAGACCATTACTGCTGTCCTCCCCCAAACCAACCAAACAAGTACAACTCAACCAAATCCCTGCTTGTTCTCCCCCCATAAGCCCCAGTTAGGGAATTTATAATAATATACACTGCAACTATATGCAAGTCAGATTAGGGTATTTCTCCAGAATTTGTCTTGTCCATAGACCTTCGTTTTAATCTCTTCCACATCCCTGGTTTTTGTCCTATTGGCTTCATGTCTAGATTTTCTCTTTCTGTATATCCTTTAAACTGAATAGTCTTTTTAGACAGCCCACCCCACTCCTCTACTGAAGTATTGAAGCAAGTGATGTTCCACATTCAACCCAGTCTCCAAGGATATTCTATGCCAACCTAGATCTCAGAGCCCCAGATAATTCTATTATATTATCTGAAAAGTGGGTACCTGATAGTCAAGATTTAAACCATTAAGTTTCAACTGGTAGTATACTAATCCTTTCTGCTGGCAGAGAACTGAAATTGCACAATCAAACCTTTTGTAATAATCTCTACAGTCTATCAACAAATATTTGCTAAGCAACTATACACCTAAGTCAGATATTTTCTGTAGAGTTTGAAGGGGGTCAATAGAGGACCTTTTCCTTCTTACCTAGATTCTGAATAATCTAAGTATAAAAATAGCAAGGTGGATGGAAGCAAAATATCATCTCTATCACTCATAGAGGAAGATTGAGAGCTTAGATTCATGAGAGAACTACATAGGCTAATGAACTGAATCTCAGAATTAGATATAACTACTCATATGGTCACTGCAGTGCTAGACCAGGGTAGACCTTTCCCACAGAGAGATGACTTAGGTCCTAGAAGTGAGGTGAAGGCAAGTAGCTCCCCAGAGAGAATGGTGCCACCAAACATGCCCAGTCATTTTTCCCAATTTTTCATTTCTTTTGTAGGAAAAATGCATAAAGAGATAGAGATATGAGAAGGATACTTAAGGAAAGTTATCTCTGTGTGAGCTAGAAGTGGGGTAATGGGATTCCATTCTGACAATTCACTAAGAATAAAGTGGTGCACAGACATGATCTCTCCCATCGTGGAATTCATAATCCAGTAGGGAAATGTAGATATTAAACATATAATTACAAATGATGAAGTGTGATGTAATTCTTTTGTATTATACTTTAAGGAGGGCAGATTTTGAGTGATGGATTGCATGGTTTTGTTTTTATTTTTATTTTTGAAATTTTATAACTGTGAGGAAATCCTTTGGAAAGCTTGTGCCACTTCTGGGACTGATTTTTGCTTCATTAGATTTTAAAATGGCAGATTAGCAATTATTGTTAGACTGGTAACCATAATCAACAGGATGTTGGTAGATTAAAATGGCTGCATAACAAATAGAAATTTACCAATTGTAAGTGAATCAGTAACTTGCTGATATTTCTATTTATTAATTGTAGAAATATTTTATATTAAAACTTATTTTCTCCTCTAAAATTGAGAAAGATAAGTAGTAAAGAAAAAGTGAATGAAGATGAAAGTATGAAAAAATTGTTTTTATGTACTTTTTAAACTCCAAATAAATTTTACCATGCCAGTGCTATGCTTAAGGGTATTACATATGTAAGAAAGGAGTTTTCATGCAATTATTTATTTATTTTTTTTGAAATTTATTTAACAGAGAGAGAGATCATAGGTAGGCAGAGAGGCAGGCAGAGAGAGAGGAGGAAGCAGGCTCCCTGTTGAGCAGAGAGCCTGATTCGGAGCTTGATCCCAGGACTCTGAGATCATGACTTGAGCCAAAGGCAGAGACTTAACCCACTGAGCTACCCAGATGTCCCTATGCAATTATTTAGAAATCTATTTTTTCCTTCTCTTTGGCTTTGTTGGAAATTGCTAAAACTTTAGTTGTTTTCTTTTAGTACAGGTGTGCATAATAATTTATTACTTTACTAAAACTTTGCAAGATGAGTTGTCATAATTTGTATGAAACTCTCATAGGTAAAAAAACAAGCATTTCCTGATATCCTGTATATCCAGTCCTACAATCAGCATCTCTGTTGTCTCTGCATTCAAAATATATTCTGAGTCCAATTACCTCTCTTCTTTTCTGCTCCTACTATCCTCACTCAACTCTTTATCATCTTTTGCCTAGTTTGTTTACTTGTCTCTATTTTTTCTACATAGACTCTGATCTCCAAGTACTTCCTGCTCCCAGAATGGGTTTTTGGTGTGAATCAGACCCTGTCACATCTAGAATTCAACATCCCATGGTTTGCCATTACACAGAATATAATTTGAAGTCCCTACCACACCTCCTGCTACCCCTCTGGCCTCATTTCCTGTTGTTCTCCCACTACTCCCTGACCTCCTTGCTCTTTTTTGAGTACACAAGCTCTATCCTGTCTTGAGGTTCTTGGATTTGCTATCCTTTCTTCCTCACATACACAAACTTCTCTGCTTAAACACCTGTCTGTTTTTTTCTGCAATTGTAATGCAACCTCATGTAGCTGCAATTGTCCTCAGCACCTGTCATGCCATAGAAATTGTTGAATGAATGAATAGTCTGATGACAAAATCAAAGCTAACATTCTGTATTCAAGAGACGACCCAGATAAATGAAGTAATGATGAAGGCTGGGGAAGCTTTCATATTTCTCCAGTGCTTGTAATTTTTAAGTGTACTATAGAACTCGTGAGTACTAACTAGTCCATGAAACTTCAGGATATAATGATGAAAGAAATGATATGTCTTCTAAGTTGAGAAATGAGCACAAGAGACGTGAGGATTAAAAATTAATCAAAGGAGATAAACCAGTCCATTTAATTCATCAAAATTATGATGTTCTTTAGCTGCACATATTTGTTCTTTCACCTTTCAACTATGTGTGAAGCACATATGGTCATCTCTACTAATGATTGAATACGTTTTCTTTTTCTTTAGAATTATTTGTGTTCATTGTAGCTCACCTAACTCTTTTAAGGGTATTTAACATTTTTTTTTTTTAAAGTGAAGTTCCTGAATCTTCTACCTGTATTGAATCTATGTTTAACGGATAAAATAAAATTGAAGAAGGGAATATTATATTGTTCTCTATTAGAAAAAAGGCAAAATTTCTAGGTTTTAAAGTCGTGTCTAAATGTTTAATTTGATTATTTTTGGTCAGTATTTTATCCTGGATTGACATCAAAATATACCAACAGTTTATTTTATCTTACTGGTTCACATTTAAATCATATTCTTCATGAAATTAATGTTTTTCTTCTAACATTAAGATGTTCCATGGGAAAATGTAGAAGTAAAATCTAGGGAGGGAGTTGGATTCATAAATTGTTTTTCTACCTGCCCATCATATGCTGAGTGGAAAAATGAAGTTGTTCAAAGGTTTAATGAAAGAATAGGAGGTTAAGTTCTACCCCTTCCTGGTGAAAGCTTCGTCTGGCAGCAGGGAGATTCTAGGGCCATTGTTGTCCAGGTCACATAGCATAGAGGCATCATTAAAAGGTTGATGGGTATGCCATTTGCTGGCTACTTGGCCTGGAGTATACTCAATACCTCTTAGAGGAAAGCCTATTATAAGAAGCTCAGACTCTTCTAAACTTATACCTAAAGGGAAAGAAAATAAAAGAAGAAGCTTTTATGGAAAGGAAGCCTGATGTGTGTGTGAGACTACATTTATCTTATTTAATTCACATGAGATGAGTATCTTCTAAGCACCTGAAAATTCTTAACTCGATTTAATTTTTATGACACTTTTATGAGGAACGTGGGATCATTAACCTTATTTTACTGATGAAAAAACTAAAGCACAGAGAAGTTAAGCAGCTTTCCCAAGGTCATAAAGCAAGTAAAAAGCAAAAGAAGTGCGGGTTTGAACAGACAATCTGCCTCTGTGTCCTTGCACTTGATACTACTCTCTGCTGCTTCTCATGGTGGCTTAAAACAGCTGTTCTCTAACAGAAATCATCCTGACGCTCACCAGAACAGTGAGCACCACTGTGGCAGGAACTGGGTGGTTCACACTCAGACGAAATTCATGCCTGTCCTTTGGTAATCCAAGGACTTTGTAAGCTATACTTGCTATTATTTTTATTTTAGTATCTTGAATGATTTTATTTATATATTTACTTATTTTTTTCCCTTTCAAAATTTATTCTTTTTTTTTTTTTTTGGTAAACACACATAAAATTTACCACTTTAACCACTTTAAGAGTAGTTCAATAGTGTTAAGTATGTTTACATTGTTGAACAGCCAGCCTCCAGAACTTTTTCATCTTGCAAAAATGAAACTCTTATTAAAAAGAAAACCACAGACCCCAAATTGCATGACTCAGGTTAAGGCCCCAAGTCAGTAAATGAAGACTTAATACCTAACCTACCCGCAGTCTCAACCACCCAGGAATGTAATCTTCAACCACTCAACCTCCTCCTCCTCTTCCTTCTTCTCTTCTTCCTCCCTGGCCACCTCCCCCTCTCTATGCCCCTCCTCCTCCTCCTCCTCCTCCTCCAATGTCTGTTTTCTGCCTTTAATCATCTTTGTATTATTTAGCTCAGAGGAGCTCTCCTCTATTTTCTAGATGGGATGCTGCCTGATTCATGAATTGTTTAGTAGAGCCAATTAGATTTTCACATTTACTCAGTTGAATTTTGTTTTTTAACATGCTATACCCATTAAACAAGTCCCCATTTCCCCCTTCTTCTAGACCCTGGTAACCACTCCTGTATATTCTATCTCTGTGAATTTGATTAATCAAGGTACCTCATATAAATGGAATCATATAGTATTTGCACTTTTGTAACTGGCCTATTCATTTACCATAATGTTCTCAAGATTCATTTATGTGGTAGCATGTGTCAAAATTTTTTTTCTTTGCAAGGCTGAATATTATTGTATAAAATATGTATATACCATATTTTGTTTTTTCATTAATTCATTGGTAGATACATGGACTCCTTCCATCTTTTGGCTATAGAATATAATGCTGCTATAAATGTGCATATACAAGTGAGCCTATTTATTTTAACAGTATTCATTTTCATTTTATTAACTAGGTTAACATGTCCAGTACCTACTTTTTATTTCTACCTTTTAACTTTTCTCTATTTAAAGTTTGTCTGTACTCTAAATTGCATTTGTTATGCACACTTTTGCATTCTTTTCACTGAACATTTTTAGTGTTATTATTAGTTTACCTGTTCTAGTCTGTTCCATTAGCTTAACTTAGTTTTATATATAAAATAAGGATCTTTTACCAGGTAAGAGATTTCATAATGTTTTTCATGAATATGAGGTAAGAACTATGTGAATCTTGAGTCAGATTTTATTTCTTGAGTGTATTTTAAATCTACATATATATTTTTAAAAAAATATTTTAAAAAGATTTATTAGAGAGAGAGAAAGCACAAACAGGAGGGCCAGAGGCAGAAGGAGAGAGAATCTGAAGCAGACTCCATGCTGAGCACAGAGCCTGATGCAGGGCTCAAACTTATAACCCTGAGATCATGACCTGAGCCAAAAGCAAGAGTTGGATGCTTAACTGAACATGCCACTGCGGTGACCCTATTTTATAAACATATAATATATTTTTATCCCCAGGGATACAGGTCTGTGAATCACCAGGTTTAAGGTGCCCCTATTTTAAATATATTTTATTTAGCAATAAGAACATTAAAATGCGACCTAAAACAGATTTAATATAACAAAAATCACTGGCGCATTAACCTATGCTGCTAAAATGGCCCATTCATTCATAATTCAGTTATTCATCATGTGTTTATTGATCTCCAACTTTATCCCAGCCACTGTGTTAGGTGGTAGATGAACTAGCTTTAAAACGCTTTCAGTTCACAGGTGAACCACATATTAAAAATAAACAGACAAGTAAAATACAGAATTGCTAACTGTGATAAGGCCTGAGGTAAATAATAGGTAGAGTTAATTAGGATAATGAGTAAGAACATAATTTAACAAGTGGTGGGTGGGGCTGGTGAGGAAATGTCACTAGGGGCTATGTAAATTTGAGATCTAAAAAATGAGTGGGGTCAATGCAAGGTCAATGTGGGGTAGAGAGTTGTACTGAATATTTTCCATTTGCACCTCCAGGCCCACTCTCCAACTTTTTTCACCCTTCTTTTTGTTCTGGGAGGCAGACTTGAACGGACTAGAATAGGTACCTCAGTGGTCTCAACTGGAGAATGATTTTGATTTCCAGAAGACATTTTGACAGTGCCAGAAACATTTTGGTTGTCGTAACATCAAGTGGGATGCTGCTAGATGTCCTACAATGCACAGGACAGTGCTGCCTTCCCCTCCGGAGAATTACAGGTCCAAAATGATGTCAATAGTGCCACAGTAGAGAAGCTCTGTGGAAGGAGGAAAGCAATATCAGGGATTTTGTTCCCCAGGCTCCTTCGCTGTGAAATTACCTTTAGTTTGCTGTGTCTGAAGCCTGAAAGGTGTATGCCCTCACAAAATGGACAATTCTACCTGACTCCTTCTCATTGAATCTAGGATGCTGAGCACTATGCTTCATGGGTCCTGTATATTTACATCTTTGTAAATAATCCCTTTGAAAAAAAAAATTCACCTCATCCTTTCAAAATACGCCATCTACTTCCTGTTGTGGCCTTGAGTGATATAAGGATATTCCCAGAAGAACAGCCCTTGGGATGTCTGAGTGGCACAGTGGGTTGATCTGCAGACTCTTGGTTTCTTTTGACTCTTGGGTCGTGATCTCAGGGTCATGGGATTAGGTGCGAGATAGCCCTGTCGCTTAAGTTTGCTTAAGATTCTCCCTCTCCGGGGCGCCTGGGTGGCTCAGTTGTTAAGTGGTCTGCCTTCGGCTCAGGTCATGATTCCAGGGTCCTGGGATCGAGCCCCGCATCAGGCTCCCTGCTCAGCAGAAGGCCTGCTTCTCCCTCTGCCTGCTGCTCCCCCTACTTGTGTGTGTGCTCTCTCTCTCTTAAAAAAAAAAAAAAAAGATTCTCCCTCTCTCTGTCCCCTGCCTTCTGCTCTCTTTCTTTTTCAAATAAATAAATAAATCTTAAAAAAAAAAAAAAGAAAAAAGAAAAAAATTTGCCTGTGTGAGGACTCCAGGAGCTAAAGCCATGGGAATGAGGTGCTCTTGCCACAAGTACTGCATAAGGCAGAGAGGAAGGGACACAAATTCCTTGGCTTCTCCCTTTATTCCAACTTCTAATCTCCTGTAGTGCCCTCCATTAAATAAACCCAATGAAAAGACAGCGAGCAAAGAGAGTCAGTTGCTTAACCAACTGAGCCACCCAGGTGCCCCCAGAAATCCTGATTTTTAAATGAAATCTTTCTATTTTTAAACTATGGCAACTAATTAAAAAAAGTATGCTATAATTAAAAAAAAAAGTATGCTATAAACTAAATTGGATTTGAGTCCAGGCCCTAGAGTCTAGAGGGATGAGTTTACTACCTCTAACCTACATAAACTAATTGTAAATGAGCTGTAGATTATAAGTTTTTAGCTCTGCTCTGGTCTCTCTCTCTTTCTTTTTTAAACTCAGGGTTTGTGAACCAGATCAATTTAAAAAAATGTATTTTCCAACAGCAAAAAAGTACAGAATCAGATTTCATGCTGGTAATGACAGGTCTGTAGCTGTCACCCATGAGTCAGGGTTGAAAATGTCCATTTCATCAAAATAGCCACATTGTGCTCATTGGTGACTTTTACTATATACAAATACTGTGAGTCTGAACCTGCACAATGTGTTTATAATTAATTAAACATTGCTTTACAGATTTTGTACACAGGGGTCTGTATGAAATTTTGTTGAGGAAAGGAGAAAGGATTTCACTTAAAAAGCTGAAAACAAGGAGACCAGATGAATGCACTAATGGTTTGTGTTTAGAAAATAGATAACCAGAAGCCTAAAGCTCAGCACTAAAATGGTTAGAAAAGCGAATTTATCAGTGGCAGCCCTTATCTATGATTGGCCTGTTTTCTTTGTTAAGACTGGGGCAAAGGCACAGTTTGGGGCTAAATTACTTCAAGCAAAGTCAACGAATAATTGGGATGTGGTGTCTCCAGAGATGCGTTGATTCCAGGGAAATCAGACCTACATAAAGGAGTGGCAATTATAAAATTGGAAACTTGAAGCCACATATAATATATCTTGATCAAATCACATTTTAATAGAAAATGAAAAGAAAGCAAATGATTCCCACCCCCCACAAATGTACTATTCATGTGCACCATGAGTTTTACCCTCTGGAAGTGCCTGTCGTCGTAGAGTTGTGATGCATATAGTTAGAGATTTAAGCTTCATCCCTTCCACATTTTCAAGGAATAATGTGTCCGTTAGGCTCTGTCTTAAGAAAGATTCTTTGGTTTCTAAGATAAACTCTAATTCCTTATCATGGGACATAAGCTGTCTGTTTTCTGTTTTTCCATCACACAAGCACTGCCACTCTCCTGTCTCTGTGCTCTTATACTCTTAGCTTACTTCATTACTTTTCATTACTGGAACTCACCAGACTGGTCCATGCTACCCTGAATGCGTTTATGTTGCTTCTTCTTTTTGGAAAGGTCCTTTAAGCTGACATTCACGTGCTATTCCATTAAATCTTTCTTACCTGACAGGTGGAACGGACTGTTTTCTCCTTTGTAGTTTTACAGTTTGTACATTGCCTGCCACAATTCATGGAACACATTTCAATTCTGCCCCAACCTTCTTGAGGGTTAGGTGCATGAGAGATTTATGCCTATCTCTCCTATGCCTACAGTCATCCCATCCCAGTGCTAGTACAAAAGAAGTGCCCAATAGATACTTAGTGACTGAATAATATCTTCTTTCAGAGAATTTTCAGGATATCAGAGTACATGTGTAAGATTGATGCACTTAGTCATTTACCAAATATTTATCTAGTGCACATGGTACATGTCAGGCATTGTTTGGGTGTTGAAGACGCATCAGTAAACAAAACATTGTCCTATACTTATACATTTTTGAGGGCAAGACAGGAAATAAACACATAAACACTTAATATATCGGAAAGGGTTAACTGCTGTAAAGAAAAACATAACCACTGAATAAGGTCTAGAAGTGATGTGGGGCACTATAGTAAGCAGGCTTGTCAAAAAGTCCTCAATAGAGGACATTTCCAAGAGTTCTGAATGAGTTGAGATACAAACAATGCACATATTTTAAGGAAGAGAGTTACAGACAGAAGAATAGTTAAATGCAAAAGCCATGAGGTGGAAGCATTCTTGACTTTCAGAGAAACAGCCAAGTCAGTGCTGGCTGGAGGGGGAAAAGAGTGAAAGAGAGAGGGTAGAGAATGAGGTCAGTGGGGGAGCCAGGAGTCAGAGCAAGAGGGGCCTGGTAGGCCATGATAAGGAATTTGCATTTTATTCTCATTGTGTCGGGAGCCACTGTGTGTTTTGTGTAGTGAAGAGACAAGATACCATTGATGGCTATGGTTTCTTTGGGAAAAATAGATCCTAAGTGAGCATGAAGGGAAGCTGAGGGACTATGCTAGTTTTTCCTAGGGCTGCTGGAGCCAAATAACACAAACTAGGCAGCTTAAACCACAGAAATTTATTGTCTATCAGTTCTGGAGATCAGAAATGTGAAAGCGAGGTGCTGGCAGGATTAGTTCCTTCTGTGGACTGGGAGGGAAGGAGCTGTTCCAGACTCTTTTCTTGGCTTGTGAATGGCTATATTTTCCCTGGCCACTTCAAATATCTTTTTTTTCTATGCATGTCTGTCTGTATCCCAGTTTCTCCCTTTTGTAAGGACACCATGTCCCTAAAGGGCTGGGAACCCACCCTCTATTGGATTTGGGGCTCACTCTACTCCAGTATGACCTCATCATAACTAATTACATCTGAAAACCTTCTGGAGAGTATTTCTGAATAAGGTCACATTCTGAGGTAACAGGGACTTCAATACATCTTTTTGAGGGAATGCAATTCAGTATAGAACAGAAACTTTAAAATATTTACTCCTTCATTGCTTATACTCGATTGTTTTTTTGATTTACTGATTCATTCGTTATTCATTCATTCAACAAAAATGCATTGAGTGTTTACCAGGAACTCTCTGGGTATGGTGGATACTTAATGGTATCTGCCCAGAACCAAAGATCAGCCTTGAGACTGTTCAAGGAGAGAAAAAGGGATTAATTTCATTTATTATGGAGTATTTTCCTTTATGTTGAGAGATGACTGGAGTTTTATTGAATGGATCTCAATTCTATTAGCTGAGTGTGAATTCTATTTCATCTGTAGAGTGGGATAATACCCAGAATAAAATATATGTTAAGGACCATAGTACAATGCTTGTCACATAGTAGATACTCCATTTTGTGTTAAACTGTTGTGGAACTGAGGGAATTAATTTATGTTTATATCCACTGTATTAGAATGTTGAAAAGTTCACAGCATTTATTACAGAAAATTATGTGAGGTTCACATAAAAGATAAGAAGGTACTTACATTTTGGATTGAGAGAGTGTTTTCTATTGGCCTGTTTTATTTCTTGTAAATTGAATCTGATTTCTATTGAATTTTTTATGTTTTATGAGTTGAACTTAAATTCTGATTTGCCTATCACAGATTTATCACTGGAAACTATTGTAATTTCTTGGTGTTACTTGTGATAGTGGCCCATGTTTGTGTTTCAAGTGCTCTTACTTGTGTTCTAGATCTTTGATCAGTTGTCTTTTCATTACCCTATGCTGATTCCTTCTCTACATTCCTAGACATTATCCACAAAATCCATCGTTGTCTATGGTATGTGTGTATTTATGTGTGTATGTGCATGAAAAGGAAAAACCCACTTCTGTTTTTCTCTTATTACATTCACAACACTTCAGGAGTCACTGTGATAACTTTGTTTGACTCTGACCAGTGTAAAACTGGTGTCACTTCTGAAGCCAGATGTGTGGATTTTTTCCCTCACACAAATGATTTTCTGACACCAACCTGTAATTCAATTTGATTCTGACACGAACTGGAGTTAGTGCAGACCCCACAGATTAAGGACTCAGTCCCACCAGACTGCCCCCCTCTTCAGATACCAATCACAAGCAGTATGCCCCCAGGTTTTGCATGACTTCTCTCTAACTTGGTTACAAATCAGAGGTTTTCATGACCCCTCCTTGGATTCTGTCATTTGCTACAACAGTGCACAGAACCCAGCGAAACACGTTGACCAGTGACGATAAGCTCTCTGAATTCCATACCCTTGGGAGTTTTATGGAGGCTTCATCACATAGGCATGGCTGATCATTAACTTAATCTCCAGCCCATTTCCCCTTCACCAGGTATGGAAGATGGGGCTGAATGTTCCAAACATCTAATAATGGTTTAATAGTTCTGGTGACCAGCCACCACCCTGAAGCCTCTTGAGTCTCTTCTTTAGAACAAAAGATGTTCTCTCCTAAATCCCAGGAAATCCCAAGGGATTAGGAGCTCTGTGTCAGGAATGGGTAGGGGACAGGGAAAAAGGCAGAAACCAGAATATATGTTTTCTATTATTTTACAGTGTGCATTTCTAAGGTTTCTCTCAATCACCCCAGCCAGAAATAATCTTTTCCCCAAACTTCCTTTGCCTTATTCCTACTGCTCTACTGAATTAAGAATTTTAAAAACCTTGCTTTATGATTATTTGTATTCATGTCTAGTAAAACATTGAGCCCTTTCAATGAACAGAAGCAATATCTGAACAAGTTTTGTCTTTACCATGTACAGTAGATATTCAAAGAGTATTTGTTGACTGGGTGAATACTTGTTTGTATGTGTGTATACATGCATTCCTAATACCATTGCATTTCATTTCTGTAGATGATGTTTCCAATAAAGGTATGCAGTTGTGGTTGAAAAACTACTACCAATATCTTTTCTACATTGCCTATAAGAGGTGGGTTTTCAGTTTATGGACTGTAGCTATTTGAGGAGACTGAAACTTTGTCTTTTAGATTCATGGTTTTCTTAAAATCTTTGCTGAAAAAAGAGCAGTTACTTAAAAAAAAAGATTTTATTTATTTATTTGACAGAGAGAGATCACAAGTAGGCAGAGAGGCAGGCAGAGAGAGAGAGAGAGAGAGAGAGAGAGGAGGAAGCAGGCTCTCCATGAGCAGAGAGCCTGATGTGGGACTCGATCCCAGAACCCTGAGATCATGACCTGAGGCAAAGGCAGAGGCTTAACCCACTGAGCCACCCAGGTGCCCCACATTTTTTTTTTTTTTAATAGAGGAATATCAGGTGTTCTATGAGCTGCTGCTGTTTCTCAGCAGTTCACAGACGTGCCGTGTTTTTATAAAAGCTGTGCTACACTACATCTTTGAAGGCTACCTTCTGCTTTCTTATTTGGAGGTTTCTCTGCTTCTGCTTAAAAGATTGTATTGCCCTGACTGCCAATTCTCCATATGCACCACAAAGGCAACAGTAACAATAGGACATGATTAGTGTTCTGATTGAGTGAGAGAGAAGACCTTATTGGATAGTACTACTTTTATAACTTAAGTTCACTAACATTCCCCCCCGCCCCACTTAACCTCTCAATGTAGAAACTTCGGTTTCAGATATGCATGTATTTAAATCCTGGTTCATCCAGTTTTTAGCTGTGTCATCCTGGATAAATGACTTAAACTCTCTTTATGTCATAATTTTATTGTCATTAGGGATAATATGCCTACCCACCTAATAAATAAAAAATTGAGAAGAAAAATAAACCTCCCTTTCTGACAGGATAGTAGTGAGGACTGTAGTGATATAGCATGAACCCAAGTACACAGTGGATGATCATAAATATTAAGGAGATAATGGTCTTGGATGCAATTGTAAATGGGATTGACTCCTTAATATCTCTTTCTTCTGTCTTGCTGTTGGTGTAGAGAAATGCAACTGATTTCTGTGCATTGATTTTATATCCTGACACTTTACTGAATTCCTGTATAAGTTCTAGCAGTTTTGGAGTGCAGTCTTTTGGGTTTTCCACATATAGTATCATATCATCTGCGAAGAGTGATAATTTGACTTCTTCTTTGCCGATTTGGATGCCTTTAATTTCCTTTTGTTGTCTGATTGCTGAGGCTAGGACCTCTAGTACGATGTTGAATAGCAGTGGTGATAATGGACATCCCTGCCGTGTTCCTGACCTTAGCGGAAAAGCTTTCAGTTTTTCTCCATTGAGAATGATATTTGCGGTGGGTTTTTCATAGATGGCTTTGATGATATTGAGGTATGTGCCCTCTATCCCTACACTTTGAAGAGTTTTGATCAGGAAGGGATGTTGTACTTTGTCAAATGCTTTTTCAGCATCTATTGAGAGTATCATATGGTTCTTGTTCTTACTTTTATTGATGTGTTGTATCACATTGACTGATTTGCGGATGTTGAACCAACCTTGCAGCCCTGGAATAAATCCCACTTGGTCGTGGTGAATAATCTTTTTAATGTACTGTTGAATCCTATTGGCTAGTATTTTGTTGAGTATTTTCGCATCTGTGTTCATCAAGGATATCGGTCTATAGCTCTCTTTTTTGGTGGGATCCTTGTCTGGTTTTGGGATCAAGGTGATGCTGGCCTCATAAAATGAGTTTGGAAGTTTTCCTTCCATTTCTATTTTTTGGAACAGTTTCAGGAGAATAGGAATTAGTTCTTCTTTAAATGTTTGGTAGAATTCCCCCGGGAAGCCGTCTGGCCCTGGGCTTTTGTTTGTTTGGAGATTTTTAATGACTGTTTCAATCTCCTTACTGGTTATGGGTCTGTTCAGGCTTTCTATTTCTTCCTGGTTCAGTTGTGGTAGTTTATATGTTTCTAGGAATGCATCCATTTCTTCCAGATTGTCAAATTTATTGCCGTAGAGTTGCTCATAGTATGTTCTTATAATAGTTTGTATTTCTTTGGTGTTAGTTGTGATCTCTCCTCTTTCATTCATGATTTTATTTATTTGGGTCCTTTCTCTTTTCTTTTTGATAAGTCGGGCCAGGGGTTTATCAATTTTATTAATTCTTTCAAAGAACCAGCTCCTAGTTTCGTTGATTTGTTCTATTGTTTTTTTGGTTTCTATTTCATTGATTTCTGCTCTGATCTTTATGATTTCTCTTCTCCTGCTGGGCTTAGGGTTTCTTTCTTGTTCTTTCTCCAGCTCCTTTAGGTGTAGGGTTAGGTTGTGTACCTGAGACCTTTCTTGTTTCTTGAGAAAGGCTTGTACCGCTATATATTTTCCTCTCAGGACTGCCTTTGTTGTGTCCCACAGATTTTGAACCGTTGTGTTTTCATTATCATTTGTTTCCATGATTTTTTTCAATTCTTCTTTAATTTCCCGGTTGACCCATTCATTCTTTAGAAGGATACTGTTTAGTCTCCATGTATTTGGGTTCTTTCCAAACTTCCTTTTGTGGTTGAGTTCTAGCTTTAGAGCATTGTGGTCTGAAAATATGCAGGGAATGATCCCAATCTTTTGATACCGGTTGAGTCCTGATTTAGGACCGAGGATGTGATCTATTCTGGAGAATGTTCCATGTGCACTAGAGAAGAATGTGTATTCTGTTGCTTTGGGATGAAATATTCTGAATATATCTGTGATGTCCATCTGGTCCAGTGTGTCATTTAAGGCCTTTATATCCTTGCTGATCTTTTGCTTGGATGACCTGTCCATTTCAGTGAGGGGAGTGTTAAAGTCCCCTACTATCATTGTATTATTGTTGATGTGTTTCTTTGATTTTGTTATTAATTGGTTTATATAGTTGGCTGCTCCCACGTTGGGGGCATAGATATTTAAAATTGTTAAATCTTCTTGTTGGACAGACCCTTTGAGTATGATATAGTGTCCTTCCTCATCTCTTATTATAGTCTTTGGCTTAAAATCTAATTGATCTGATATAAGGATTGCCACTCCTGCTTTCTTCTGATGTCCATTAGCATGGTAAATTCTTTTCCACCCCCTCACTTTAAATCTGGAGGTGTCTTTGGGCTTAAAATGTGTTTCTTGGAGGCAACATATAGATGGGTTTTGTTTTTTTATCCATTCTGATACCCTGTGTCTTTTGACAGGGGCATTTAGCCCATTCACATTCAGGGTAACTATTGAGAGATATGAATTTAGTGCCATTGTATTGCCTGTAAGGTGACTGTTACTGTATATGGTCTCTGTTCCTTTCTGATCTACCACTTGTAGGCTCTCTCTTTGCTTAGAGGACCCCTTTCAAGATTTCCTGTAGAGCTGGTTTGGTATTTGCAAATTCTTTCAGTTGTTGTTTGTCCTGGAAGCTTTTAATCTCTCCTTCTATTTTCAATGATAGCCTAGCTGGATATAGTATTCTTGGCTGCATGTTTTTCTCGTTTAGTGCTCTGAAAATATCATGCCAGCTCTTTCTGGCCTGCCAGGTCTCTGTGGATAAGTCAGCTGCCAATCTAATATTTTTACCATTGTATGTTACAGACTTCTTTTCCCGGGCTGCTTTCAGGATTTTCTCTTTGTCACTAAGACTTGTAAATTTTACTATTAGGTGATGGGGTGTGGACCTATTCTTATTGATTTGGAGGGGGGTTCTCTGCACGTCCTGGATTTTGTTGCTTGTTCCCTTTGCCATATTAGGGAAATTCTCTACAATAATTCTCCCAATATACTTTCTACACCCTTCTCTCTTTCTTCTTCTTCTGGAATCCCAATTTTATTCTAACGCTGTATCATCTTATGGTGTCACTTATCTCTCAAATTCTCCCCTCAAGGTCCAGTAGCTGTTTGTCTTGCTTTTGCTCAGCTTCTTTATTCTCTGTCATTTGGTCTTCTATGTCTTTCTTCTGCCTCATTTATCCTAGCAGTAAGAGCCTCCATTTTTTATTGTACCTCATTAATAGCTTTTTTATTTCAACTTGGTTAGAATTTAGTTCTTTTATTTCTCCAGAAAGGGCTTTTATATCTCTCGAGAGGGTTCCTCTAATATCTTCCATATCTTTCTCAAGCCCAGCTAGAACCTTGAGAATCACCATTCTGAAATCTAGATATGACATATTACCAATGTCTGTATTGATTAGGTCCCTGGCCTTCGGTACTGCCTCTTGTTCCTTTTTTTGTGGTTAGTTTTTCTGCCTTGTCATTCTGTCTAGATAAGAGTATATGAAGGAACAAATAAAATACTAAAAGGGTGGCGAAGACCCCAGGGAAATGCACTTTAACCAAATCAGAAGAGACCCCACATCGTGGGGGGGGGGGAAGGGGATAAAAAGAAGTTCAGAAAAAAATTTTTAGAAAGAAAACAAATAAAGAAAAATATAAAAAAGAAAAAATATATATATAATACAGATTAGACTGGTGACTAGAACAGGGTCACCCACTTAATTTGGGGGGTATTTTGGTCTCTTAGAAGAAACTACCTCCCAAAATTTTAAAGAATGAAAAATGTATATAAGGGTAAACACAATGAAGGGATGAAATATGCCTATAACGATGAAAAAAAATTTTTTTTAATTTCTAAAAAAGGAATTGATAAAGTAAGTTGTTTGGGAGAATAAAGAAAAAAAAAAAGTGGACAGAATTTGCTCAGGCTGGAGATTAGAACAAGTCTGGAGCTAGATTTAGGGTATATTTGGTCTATTAGAAGAAGTTGTGCCCCAAATTTTTTAGAAGAAAAAACCTTATATGTATACAAAAAAATAAGGTTAAATACAATGAAGGATAAAATATGACTATAATAATAAAGGCTCAAAAAATATTATTTTTTTATGAAAGGTATTGTTAAGATAAACTAGTTAAAAACATTAAAAAAGAAAAGGGTAAAAGTTAAAAAAAATTTAGCAGAAGAAAAAAATTAAATTAACTGCAAAACTAAAGAATCATGGGGAGAAAGCCATGAATTCCATGCTTTGCTTTCTCCTCCTCTGGAATTCCGCTGCTCTCCTTGGTAAGTGAACTTGGTCTTGGCTGGATTTCTTGTTGATCTTCTGGGGAAGGGGCATACTGTAGTGATTCTCAAGTGTCTTTGCCCGAGATGGAATTGCACCACCCTTACCGGGGCTGGGCTAAGTAATCCGCTCGGGTTCACTTTCGGGAGCTTTTGTTCCCTGAATGCTTTCTGTAGAGCTCCAGAGGATGGGAATGAAAATGGCAGCCTCCCAATATCCAGCCCAAAGGAGCCAAGAGTTCAGGACCCCACTCCTCAGTGTGCCCTCAGAAAAAAGAGCTCAATCACTCCTGTCTCCCTGGCCTCCGGCTGCGCTCTGAGCTCACCCAGCCTGCTACTGGTTCAAGATAACCCCGAGCTGAGAGCTCACTACTCAGCTCTGTCTCTGTAGCTGGCTTCCTTGTTCTAATACCTGCGAGCTCTGCGACACTCAGACACCCCTGATCCGTCTGTGACCCTGCGGGACCTGGGGCCATGCTGACCCCACGTGGACTTCACCCCGGTTTAGCCTCTGGAGTGATGTCCCTCAGTGGAGCAGACTTTTAAAAATCCTGATTTTGTGCTCTGTTGTTCCGCCGCTTGCCAGGAGCCGGCCCCTCCCCCCGTGGTCTATCTTCCCATCGCTTTGGATTCACTTCTCTGCCAGTCCTACCTTTCAGAAACTGGTCTATCTTCTGTTTCTAGACTTGCCCTTCTTCTTCTCTTCGATATCCCATTGGATTTGTAAGTGTTTGCAATGGTTTGATAAGCTATTAGCTGATCTCCTGCTACCTGATGTAGTCTCAGCCTCCTACTTCACCGCCATCTGGACTCCTACGCCAAAGTTTATATCTTTTGATATGAATTAATATCTTTTCTTACACTATTTGGATGGGAAACACAAGGCCAACATCTTACCACGTGGTGAACTCAAAATACTGGTGGTTCTTCATATGACCCAGCAATTCCCCTTCTGGGTATTTATCTGAAGAAACCAAAAACACTAACTTGAAAAGATACTTGCACCCTATGTTCATTGCAGCATTGCTTACAACAGCCAAGATATGGAAACAACCTAAGGGTCCATCTGTGGATAAATAGACTGTAGAATATATATATATATATATATATATATATATATATATATATATGTGTGTGTGTGTGTGTGTATGTGTGTGTGTAAAATTCAGCCATAAAACAATGAAATCTTGCCATTTGCAACAATATGGATGGGTCTTGAGGTCATTATGTTAAGTGAAATAAGTCAGACAAAGAAAGATAAATAACATATGTTCTCACTTAAACGTGGATTTTTTTTTTAAAAAGCCAAATTCACAGATATAGAGAAGACATTGGTTGTCAAAGGTGCTGTGGGAGTGGATAAAATGGGTGAAGAGAGGCAAAATATATAAAGTCTCAGTTATAAATTAAATGTCATGGAGACGTAATGTACAGCATGGTGACTACAGTTAAGAATATTGCATTGCATATTTGAGAGTTGCTGACAGAGTATATCTTAAAAGTTCTTGTCACAAGAAAAAAAATTCTATAACCATATATGATGATAAATGTTGGCTGGACTTATTGTGGTGATCATTTTGTAATATATACAAATATCAGATCATTTTATCATATATCTGAAATGAACATAATGCATGTCAATTATACCTCAATAAAAAATAAAATAGTAATAGTTTCTAATGAGATCAGGCTGTGAACAGTATCATAGAAAGGACTTATCTCTGTATCATTTTTCTTTTTAATCAATAGACTTTATATTTCAGAGCAGTTTTAGGTTTACAGAAAAATTGAGCAGAAAAGTACAGAGAATCCACCACAAAATCTGCTCCCCTTCACATAAGTTTCCCCTATTATTAACATCTTGTATCAGTGTGATAAGTTTGTTACAATTGATGAGCCAAATAATGATGTGATATTATCCATTAAAGTTCATAGTTTATATTAAGATTCACTCTTTGTATTTTATAATTCTGTGGGTTTTCACAAATACAGGATGTCATGCTACACTCACTTTTCATTAACTTCTTGCTTAAAAGTCAGTTTTACATTCAAATAAACTACTGCATTCACATCAAAAGAAAGATAAGATTGGTCTGCTGGAAGTTTTTCCTATTGGACAGATCACAACTGTTAGAATTCAGTGGCAGAAAATGTACTTTGAACCAACTTTTATTAAGCTCATAAAAGCATTCTTTTTTTTCTCTAAGAACACCATAACTAGCCAAATGATGTCCCTTTATGGTTAAATATACTTTGCAGATGCAGAATATCTGCTACAAAGAAGATAGTAGGTATACACAGCTTTTCAGTATCCTGGTAGACTTTTTTGAAAGTCTGGATTTAGTTTGCAGTAATAAAGGGTGGGGGGTAGGGAATTCTAGTTATAAATAATACCAAAGAAGCTTCAGCTTCCTCAGTTATAGCAATAGCTTTAAAAATATCTAATTAGAGTATTTGTCTTTTGAACAACTATGCTAATAGAGAAATGCCTTTTAGATTCCAGCTGAAGCTGGTTTGTGAGATAAAGAAACAATTATTCTTGCCAGGCATCCTCAGGTTTATCCACACTTCAATCCACACACAGCTATAGCAATTCCAATTTACCTTATCCTTGCTTTATGGCCATGCCTCAGAAGCATGACCTAAGCATCAAGATACTATGGATTATATTTGAGTTTGGTCTAGAAATTCGACTACTTACCACTTTGCAACAACTCATATCTTCATTAAAAAGGCTATTCTTTTTTTTCCCAGCTTTATTGAAGTATAATTGACAAATAAAACTGTAAGACATTTAAGGTATTCAATTGATGGTTTGGCATACACGTACATTTTGAAAAGATTCCCCTCATCAAGTTAATCATTGCATTCATCACCTCACATGTATTTACCTTTGGGGGAGTAGAAAGAACACTCAAGACCTACCCTCTTAGCAAGTTTTAACTATACAATATAGTGTTATCAACTATAGTTAGCATGTTACACATTAAATACTAAGACCTCATCTTATAACCAAGTGTGTATGTATCCTTTTACCAATATCTCCCTATTCTACCTCCCACCCCTATCCCCAGCACCTGAAAACCATGTTCCTATTGTTTCTATGATTGCAAACTTTTTTTTTTGTAGGTTCTAGATTTTGGGGTTTTTTTTTTAAAGCTTTTATTTTTTTGTCAGAGAGAGATGGAGAGAGCACAAGCACGGAGAGTGGCAGGTAGACGGAGAAGCAGGCTCTCCGCTGAGCAAGGACACCAATGTGGGACTCGATCTCAGGACCCTGGGATCATGACCTGAGCCAAAGGCAGACATTTAACCAACTGAGCCACCCAGGTGTCCCCAGGTTCTGGTTCTAAATGGTACCTTATAGCATTTGTCTTCCTCTCTCTGGCTTATCTCACTTAGCATAATACCCTAAGGTCCATCGATATTTTCTGTCTCAATGGCAAGATCTCTTAAAAGGCTATTCTCATCTCTGATTCTGACTGGCTATTACAATGCTCAAAAGATGGTCACTGAGGGAGGTCAATAAAGGAAATACAAGCCCAAAAGTTTTGTAATAAAATTTAAAATAAAATGTTAATAATATTTTTAATAAATACAGACCCTCTATCATCACTAAATGAAATTTCCCAATATTAGAGAGTCTATTTTTAAACATGATAGGAGAAAATTTTTGCAATCATTCCTTAGTGGACACCAGGTATGTGCAATAGAATAATAGTATAAGTAATAGTAATACATGGTTATAGTACCAAACAATCAAAAGCATAGTAATTAGAGTTAATAATACATTACGGGACCTGGCCTATTTGGTCTTCTATTTTTAAACCAAACAATTATCAGCATAAACTTGTATGAACAGCTTATGCTTGCTGAATTTTCAAGTTATAACAACAAAAAAAATTATCAGAGTATCCTAAGCATGCCACTTAACCTTCATTGAAATGTTATATTCAAGAGTGAGACAAGGAAATAGGAATCCAACTTTCAAAATTATCTAAGTTGAGGAATATATAGCAGTGATGATAGTATAAATTTAATATATATCTGTTATCTGTATATGCTATTTTTTAATTTTTTAAATAATATATACTTTTAAGCCTTATTTGGAATATGTATAGATAGTGAAAAGAGTATTAGACTCATCAAAATATTTTGTTTAAATCATAGCTATGCTGTTTCCTGTCTGTGTGACTTGAACAAATCACATGGCCTCTCCATTTCCCAATTTAGGCATTGACATAATAGATATAATGACATTTACCTCATAGAATCTTTGTGAGAATCAAATTAAATAATGTATATGACTGTGCCTGGCACAACCATTGGCATATGAGAGCCACTTAATAAATATTGACCATTCAACTGAATCTATCTGCAATAAGAAAGTTATAACCCACACTTTAATTTAAATTTCCTAATATAATTTTGAAAGCTATGGACATTGTCCAGTGCCCTAGAAATATTCATCTTCTGTTGGTTGATGATGTTGTTGAAGTATATACACGAGAGGAGATGCAATTGAACATATGGTACTTGGCAGTGCTGAGGAACAGCACAATGGAACCAATGATAAACTTGAAAGAATTTAAGCCTACCTGCCAGTCTACACTTGAAAAACTATTCAAGATACCAACAAGTCTCACTGGAAATTTCCCAGAGAAAATTCAACTATTTGGTCAGCAGATATTCAGAGATATACTCTTTCATAAGAAAGAGAGAACCAAATCAAGAAGACCAAGCAAAAAATAGCATAGCTGTTGGAGCTGTGTGATATTCTTATAACTGAATTAAAATCAGTTCAACCAGCAAATCACTGAGTAGCATATAAGTGCAAAGCACTATGTTAGAGATTTAGAAAAGAAGTCCAAGAGAAGGGCACCTGGGTGGCTCAGTGGGTTAAGCCTCTGCCTTTGGGTTTAGGTCATGATCTTAGGGTCCTGGGATCCAGCCCCGAATTGGACTCCCTGCTCAGCAGGGGGCCTGCTTCCTCCTCCCCCTCTGCCTATTGCTGTGTTGACTTGTGATCTCGCTCTCTGTCAAATAAATAAACAAAATCTAAAAAAAAAAAAAAAAAGAAGAAGAAGTCCAAGAGATGGTACCTATTAAAAATAAGCTCATGATCTTACTGCAAAGACAAAACTGAGTCACTTAAGAAAAAAAATATATAAATAAATCCCTAAATGTAGGCTAAAAACAATGAAGTCTCTAGTTCAGAGAGGGAAGACTTCTACATGAGCCCGTATACTGAAAACATGAACCTCCAATCATATATTTGTTGAGAAGCAACACAGTCCAATAAATATGCAGCTCTAAGTTTTGATTCCACAGTGACTAACTATCAAAGAGAAGCTGAGCAGATAAGAGCTCTCTCTATGACAGTTTCTTCATCTATAAAATATTGGATCTACATTATACGATAAAATAGTTCTGTAACAAAACATAAGAGAGTAGGGGGAGGAGTCAAGACAGCAAAGTAGCAGGCTGAGATGACATCAGTTAGCAGAAGATCAGCTATACAGCTTATGAAACCATTCCAAACACCTACAAATCCAACAGGAGATCCAAGAGAAGAAGAGTGGCAATTCTAGAAACAGAAAATAGACCACTTTCTGTAAGGTAGGACCTGCAGAGAAGTGAATCCAAAGCGAAGGGAAGATAGACCACGGGGGGAGGAATCAGCTCCCCGCAAGTGGCATAGCAATGGAGCACAAACTCAGAATTTTAAAAATATGTTCCACTGAGAGACATCGCTCCAGAGACTAAACCGAGGTGAAGCCCACGTGGGGACACCATGGTCTCAGGTCCTGCAGGGTCACAGAAGGATCGGGGATATCTGAGTGTTGCAGAGCTCACAGGTATTAGAGCAGGGAAGTCGGCTACAAAGACAGAGCCCAGGAGTGAGCTCTCAACTTGTGATCTATAGCAAAGGCCACTGCTCTGTAAGTGGGGACCCCACAAGATCAGGGGAGACACCCTTGGAAGAGTGCAGGGATCTGCAAGGTTCAGAGACTCCAGACAGGTCTGTGTGCCAGAGACAGAGATGCTTGGTCACAGGCTGGGTGAGTTTGGAGTGCAGCCAGAGGCCAGGGAGATGGGAGTGATTGAGCACTTTTCTCTGAGGGCACACTGAGGAGTGGGGTCCCGAACTCTCGGCTCCTCCAGGCCAGAGATTGGGAGGCCGCCATTTTCATTCCTGTTCTCCGAAACTCTATGGAAAGTGTTCAGGGAACGAAAGCTCCCAAAAGTGAACCTGAGCACATTACTTAGCCTGGGCCCTGGTAAGGGTGGTGCAATTCCCCCTTGGGCAAAGACACTTGAGAATCACTACAAAGGCCCTTCCCCAAGATCAGCGAGAAATCCAGCCATGACCAAGTTCACTTACCAAGAACAGCGGAATTCCAGAGAAAGAGAAAGCAAAGCATGGAATTCATGGCTTTCTCCCCATAATTCCTTAGTCTTGCAAAGATAATTAACTTTTTTATTTTGTGTTTTTCTTCTGCTGATTTTTTTAACTTTTACCCTTTTCTCTTTTAATGGCTTTTACTAGTTTATCTTAACAATATCTTTCAAAAAAAAAAACCTTTTTTGAACCTTCATTATTACAGTCATATTTTATTCTTCATTGTATCTAACTTTATTTTTTGTATACACATAGGGTTTTTTCTTCTAAAAAAATTTGGGATACAACTTCTTCTAATAGATCAAAATATACCCTCAATCTAGCACAGGGCTTTGTTCTAGACTCCAGCCTGAGCAAATTCTCTACACTCTCTTTATCTTTATTCTCCAAGCCAACTTATCTTATCAACTCCTTTTTTTAGAATTTTTTTTAAATATTCATCTTCATAGTCATATTCCATCCCATCATCATGTTTACCCTTATATATGTTTTTAGGTCATTAAAATTTGGGGAGGTAGTTTCTTCTAAGAGACCAAAATACTCCAAAAATTAAGTGGATGACCCTGTTCTAGTCACCAGTCTAATATATATACATATATATGTATATATATATTTTTGTATTCCTTTTCTTTACTTTTTTTTTAATTCTTTTTTTCTGAACTTCTTTTTACCCCCTTTCTTCCTCCCATGATATGGGATCTCTTCTGATTTGGTGAAAGCATATTTTACTGAGGATGTTGCCACCCTTTTAATATTTTATTCGCTCCTTCCTATATTCTTATCTGGATAAAATGACAAAGCAGAAAAACTCACGACAAAAAAAAGAACAAGAGGCAGTACTGAAGGTTAGGGACCTAATAAATACAGATATTGGTAATATGTCAGATCAAGAGTTCAGAACAACGATTCTTAAGGTGATAGCCAGGCTCGAAAATAGCCAGGCATGGAAGATATTAGAGAAGCTGTGTATGGAGAAATACAAGTCCTTTCTGGAGAAATAAAAGAACTAAAATATAACCAAGTAGAAATTTAAAAAGCAAGCTATTAATGAGGTGCAATAAAAAATGGAGGCACTTACTGCTAGGATAAATGAGGCAGAAGAGAGAATTAGTGATATAGAAGACCAAATGACAAAGAATAAAGAAGCTGAGCAAGAGAGAAAAACAACTACTGGACCACAAGGGGAGAGTTTGAGAGATAACTGACACCATAAGATGAAACAACTTTAGAATAACTGGGATTCCAGAAGAAAAAGAGAGAGGGGAGCAGAAGGTCTATTGGAGAAAATTATTGTAGAGAATTTCCCTAATATGGCAAAGGCAACAAGCATCAAAATCTAGGAGGCATAGAGAACCCCCCTCAAAATCAATAATAATAAGTCCACACCCTGTCATCTAATAGTAAAATTTACAAGTCTTAGTGACAAAGAGGAAATCCTAAAAGGACCCCAAGACAAGAAGTCTGTAACGTACAATGGTAAAAATTACACTGGCAACAGACTTATCCACAGAGACCCAGCAGGCCAGAAAGAATGGGCATGGTATATTCAGAGTACTAAATGACAAAAACATGCATCCAAAAATACTATATCCAGCTAGGCTATCAATGAGAAAAACATGCATCCAAGAATACTATATCCAGCTAGGTTATCATTGAAAATAGAAGGAAAGACAAAAAGCTTCCGGGACAAACAAAAACTGAAACAATTTGCAAACACCAAACCAGCTCTACAGGAAATATTGAAAGGGGTCCTCTAAGCAAAAAGAGTGCCTAAAAGTAATAGATCAGAAAGGAATAGAGCAAGATACAAAGATATTGACTGTAAGTTACCCTATAGATAATACAATGAAACTAAATTAATATCACTCAATAGTTACCCAGAATGTTAATGGGCTAAATGCCCGAACGGAAAGACACAGGGTAACAGAATGGATTCAAAAAACAATACTCATCAATATGTTGCCTACAAGAAACTCATTTTAGACCTGAAGACACCTCCAGACTTAAAGTGAGGGGTTGGAAAACCATTTACCATGCTGATGGACATCAAAAGAAAGCTGGGGGTGGCAATCCTTATATCAGATCAATTAGATTTTAAGCCAAAGGCTATAATAAGAGATGAGGAAGAACACTATATCATACTCAAAGGGTCTGTCCAATAAGAAGATCTAACAATTTTAAATATTTATGCCCCTAACATGGGAGCAGCCAACTACATAAACCAATTAATAACAAAATCAAAGAAACACATCAACAATAATACAATAATAGTAGGGCACGTTAACACTCCCCTCACTGAAATGGACAGATCATCCAAGCAAAAGATCAACAAGGAAATAAAGGCCTTAAATGACACACTGGACCAGATGGACATCACAGATATATTTAAAACATTTCATCCCAAAGCAACAGAATACACATTCTTCTCTAGTGCACATGGAACATTCTCCAGAATAGATCACATCCTGGGTCCTAAACCAGGTCTCAACCGGTATCAAAAGACTGGGTTCATTCCCTGCATATTTTCAGACCACAATGCTCTGAAGCTAGAACTCAATCACAAGAGGAAATTTGGAAAGAACCCAAATATATGGAGACTAAACAGCATCCGTCTGAAGATTAAATGGGTTGACCAGGAAATTAAAGAAGAATTGAAAAAATTCATGGAAACAAATGATAATGAAAACACAACAGTTCAAAATCTGTGGGACACAGCAATGCAGTCCTGAGAGGAAAATATGCAGTGATACAAGCCTCTCTCAAGAAACGAGGAAGGTCTCAAATACACAACCTAAGTCTGCACCTAAAGGAGCTGGAGAAAGAACAATGAAGAAAGCCTAAACCCAGCGGGAGAAGAGAAATCATAAAGATCAGAGCAGAAATCAATGAAATAGAAACAAACAAACAACAACAACAAACAAAACCAATAGAACAAATCAACAAAACTAGGAGCTGGTTCTCTGAAAGAATTAATAAGATTGATAAACCCCTGGCCAGACTTATCAAAAAGAAAAGAGAAAGGACCCAAATAAATAAAATCATGAATGAAAGAGGAAATACAAACAATTTTAAGAACATACTATGAGCAACTCTACACCAACAAATTTGACAATCTGGAAGAAATGGATGCATTCCTAGAGACATAGAAACTACCACAACTGAACCAGGAAGAAAGAGAAAACCCGAACAGACTCATAACCAGTAAGGAGATTGAAACAGTCATCAAAAATCTCCAAACAAACAAAAGCCCAGGGCCAGACGGCTTCCCAGGGGAATTCTACCAAACATTTCAAGAAGAATTAATTCCTATTCTCCTGAAACTGTTCCAAAAAATAGAAATGGAAGGAAAACTTCCAGACTCATTTTATGAGGCCAGCATTACCTTGATCCCAAAACCAGACAAAGACTCCATCAAAATAGAGAATTACAGACCAATATCCTTGATGAACACAGATGCAAAAATTATCATTAAAATACTAGCCAATAGGATCCTACGGTACTTTAAAAGAATTATTCACCATGACCAAGTGGGATTTATTCCTGGGCTGCAAGGTTGGTTCAACATCCACAAATCAATCAATGTTATACAACACAGTAATAAAAGAAAGAACAAGAATCATATGATACTCTCAAGAGATGCTGAAACAGCACTTGCCAAAGTAGAGCATCCCTTCCTGATCAAAACTCTTCAAAATGTAGGGATAGAGGGCACATACCTCAATACCATCAAAGCCATCTATGGAAAACCCACCGGAAATATCATTCTCAATGGAGAAAAACTGAAAGCTTTTCCGCTAAGGTCAGGAACACAGCAGGGATGTCCATTATCACCACTGCTATTCAACATAGTACTAGAAGTCCTAGCCTCACCAATCAGACAAGAAAAAAAAATTAAAGGCATCCAAATCGTCAAAGAAGAAGTCAAACTATCACTCTTTGCAAGATGATATGATACTATATGTAGAGCACCCAAAAGACTCCACTCCAAAACTGTTAGAGCTTGTACAGGAATTTAGTAACATGTCAGGATATAAAATCAACACACAGATATCAGTTGCATTTCTGTACGCCACCAACAAGACTGAAGAAAGAGAAATTAAGGAGTCAATCCCATTTACAATTGCACCCAAAACCATAAGGTACCTAGGAATAAACCTAACCAAAGAGGCAAAGAATCTATACTCAGAAAACTATAATGTACTCATGAAAGAAATTGAGGAGGACATAAAAAATGGAAAAATGTTCCATGCTCCTGGGTTGGAAGAACAAATATTGTGAAATGTCACTACCTAAAGCAATCTACACTTTTAATACAATCCCTATCAAAATCCCACCCATTTTTTTTTTCAAAGAAATGGAACAATAATCCTAAAATTTGTATGGAACCAGAAAAGACCTCGAATAGCCAGAGGAATATTGAAAAAGAAAGCCAAAGTCGGTGGCATCACAATTGCAGACTTCAAGTTCTATTACAAAGCTGTCATCATCAAGACAGTATGGTACTGGCACAAAAATAGACGCATAGATCCATGGAACAGAATAGAGAGCCCAGAAATACACCCTCAACTCTATGGTCAACTAATCTTCAACAAAGCAGGAAAGAATGTCCAATGGAATAAAGACAGTCTCTTCAACAAATGGTGTTGGGAAAATTGGACAGCCACATGCAGAAAAATGAAGCTGGACCATTTCTCTACACCACACATGAAAATAGACTCAAAATGGATGAAGGACCTCAATGTGAGACAGGAATCCATCAAAATCCTTGAGAACACAGGCATCAACCTCTTCGACCTCAGTCGCAGCACCTTCTTCCAAGAAATATCACCAAAGGCAAGGGAAGCAAGGCCAAAAAATGAACTGTTGGGATTTCATCAAGATCAAAAGCTTTTGCACAGCAAAGGGAACAGTCAACAGAACCAAAAGACAACTGACAGAATGGGAGAAGATATTTGCAAACGAAATATCAGATAAAGAGCTAGTATCCAAAATCTATAAAGAACTTATCAAACTCAACACCCAAAGAACAAATAATCCAATCAAGAAATGGGCAGAGGACATGAACAGACATTTCTGCAAAGACGACATCCAGATGGCCAACAGACACATGAAAATGTGCTCCACATCATTCGGCATCAGGGAAATACAAATCAAAACCACAGTGAAATACCACCTCATACCAGTCAGAATGGCTAAAATTAACCAATCAGGAAATGACAGATGCTGACAAGGATGCAGAGAAAGGGGAACCCTCCTACACTCTTGGTGGGAAGGCAAGCTGGTGTAACCACTCTGGATAATAGTATAGAGGTTCCTCAAAAAAGTTGAAAATAGAGCTACCCTATGACCCAGCAATTGCACTACTGGGCATTTACCCTAATGATATGGATGTAGTGATCCGAAGGGGCATGTGTACCTGAATGTTTATAGCAGCAATGTCTACAATATCCAAACTATGGAAAGAACCTAGATGTGCATCAACAGATGAATGGATAAAGAAGAAGTGGTATATATAAACAATGGAATAGTATGCAGCCATGAAATAAAATGAAATCATGTTATTTGTGACAACGTGGAAGGAACTAGAGGGTATCATGCTTAGTGAAATAAGTGAATCGGAGAAAGACAACTATCATATGATCTCCCTGATATGAGGAAGTGGAGATGCAATGGCGGGGTGGTGGTCAGGGGTGTAGGAAAAGAATAAATGAAAGAAGATGGGTTGGGGAGGGAGACAAACTATAAGTGACTCTTAATCTCACAAAACAAACTGAAGTTTGCTGGGGGGAGGGGGCTCAGGAGAGGGGGGTTGGGGTTATGGATACTGAGGAGGGTATGTGCTATGGTGAGTGCTGTGAAGTGTGTAAACCTGGTGATTCACAGACCTGTACCCCTGGGGATAAAATACATTATATGTTTATTACAAAATAAAAAAAGGGAAAAAATCATTTATTTGAGAAATTATTTTAAGATACACATTTTGTTTCAATTTTGAGAAATTTGGGTTTTTTTTAACTTCCAGTTTTTCAGGACTTTTAATAATATGAAATATAATTTTTTAGAAGGGAGATACTGAATGTGGCATCTGAAATTTTTAAATTATGATGTAGTTTTGCAAAGTACTAGTGTGTCCCAGGTGGAAGTATCATTTTTTTTTTTAAAAGATTTTATTTATTTATTTGACAGAGAGAAATCACAAGTAGATGGAGAGGCAGGCAGAGAGAGAGAGAGGGGGAAGCAGGCTCCCTGCTGAGCAGAGAGCCCGATGCGGGCCTCAATCCCAGGACCCTGAGATCATGACCTGAGCCGAAGGCAGCGGCTTAACCCACTGAGCCACCCAGGCGCACGGAAGTATCATTTTTTTTTAAAATTTATTTATTTGACAGACAGAGATCACAAGTAGGCAGAGAGGCAGGCAGAGAGAAAGGGGGAAGCAGGCTCCCCGCTGAGCAGAGAGCCCGATGTGGGGCTCGATCTCAGGACCCTGGGATCATGACCTGAGCCGAAGGCAGAGGCTTTAACCCACTGAGCCACCCAGGCGCCCCCCAGGTGGAAGTATCATAAAAAAATACATGACTGACTCTCTGAGAGAAGACATTATTATATATCTTGAAATGACAGAGAATATGGGTTAACACTGACCCTTTGCGTTTCTCTCATATTTATTCTGTCACCCAGTTCTAACTGATTTATCTTTCATAATTTTGCTTGTGTTTACCAAACCATATGCATCCTTTTGCCACCATCTTAATTCATGGCATAATTAATCTAATTGTTGAAAGTGTAGCTAGTTGACACTCTTCTTTACCAACACCACTCTTATAATTCTTGACTTCTTCCTTTTGTAACTTTTGAAGCTGGGACCTTTAATTCTCATCTAAGGGTTCAAGTCCAGTTTAGACTTTGGTATAGGATGATAAGCTTTCCTAGTTTGCCTGGGACCAAGGAATTTCTTGGTATATGGTACTTGCTAA
The DNA here is from genome assembly GCF_022355385.1 of Mustela nigripes. NCBI lineage: Eukaryota > Metazoa > Chordata > Mammalia > Carnivora > Mustelidae > Mustela > Mustela nigripes. The sequence continues at coordinate 150,650,809 of NC_081557.1, read as the reverse complement.
TACCTGGGAAGTTTCGGACAAGTGGCTATGAGTTCGTAACCTACTCTAGGGCCAATTTTTTTAAGACATCTTAGTGCAGTAATTGATTTTACTGCTAAGCCCCCACTTGGATTCAGAAATGGAATTCTTACTCCAATTTCACTGGCTTGATTCCTTTGTGTTCCCTATTCCAGTCCCTTCCCACTTACTGTTTGGAAAGCTAGTTCATCAGTACCTTCATTTCTTCCAGAGTCTTATGTCCTGACACTGAATGGTAGTTCCTACAGCAGAACCTAAGAATCTGCTTCTTGCCAGCCTTCTCTGAAAAATTTGTTTTTTTAATGCCTGCATTCTTATTTCTTGTTTGTTATGTAAACTTCAATTCTGTGCTTCACTTTGGAGGATCTATTATATCTCTTAAGGTCCTACTGACACTGATTATGGCCTTTCCTTTTGCTGGGTTTGCTTGGGTCTACAAAATCAAGATTCATGGTTTGGGGCCAGATTTTCAGGTTTGGGAGGAGCTCTAACTCATTGCCCACAGCAATTTTCTTCTTCCTGGGAATTGACTTATTACTATTTTTAAACAGTGGTTCAGTTTTCATAGAGTGAAATGCACTAATCTTAGGAATTATGCTTTGAGGAGTTCTGACAAATGGTCAGACCTATGTCATAACTTACACCTCTATTGCGATGCAGAAATTTCAACATTACAGAAATTTTCCTCTTGCACTCACCACAATCTTCAACCCTGTGGCTCCACCAGGCAATCTGATTTTCATCACCACAGAACAATTTTCTTTGCTCTAGACCTTTTTATAAATGGACTTATAAAGTTAATGCTCTCTTTTGTCTCACTTTTCCCCACTTAGCATGTTTTTGAGATTCATCACTTATTGCATGTTTCAGTAGTTAATTCTGAAGATGTAATATCATGAAGTTTTTATTTGTAAGGGAAAGGAGATCTCCATATTTAGAGAACAAGAAATATTCCTGCAAATCTTCAGTTCCACCACAGACTACAAACATGCTATTAAGTAAAGTTGTATATAAGAAATAGTAACTACAATTCTGTGCTTTCGAAAATAAGAACTTATACTCATTTATTCTCTTAAAACTCTTTTTTCTAAAATCTTCCCAATTGATAGTACTGAAGGAATTTCAGGTTAGACTTCTAGATTAAATAGTTTCATTTCAAAACACTTTGAAAAGAGTTTAAGAGTTAATGTTTAAATATTAAGTTTGTAACAGAAGCTACCTATTTAATATTGGATATCTCAAAACTTAACACTCCATAATAATACCTGAGATAAAAATTTTGATGACTGGTAAAAGAATTATATAACCTTACTGATCACCTACCAAATATAAAAAAATATAACAGAGTCCTGAAAAAGGAAACTTTCAGGGAAGACAATGGATACTAAGAAAGATTAAGGTATAGTCAAGTTTGAGGTAGGATATAGTGAAGGGAGGCTCTAAAACATATTGTGTTGGATTGAGAAAGTTCAATAGAGATTTACATTAAGATTATCTAATTGAGGGCTTTAATAAAGTTTTTGTTTTCTTCAATCAGGAATGGCATCTATTTAGTGTAGATTTTTAAAAACTTATTATTTTTTATCATTTTCTTTCATATTTTATTTATTTACTTATTTTTTTTCTCACTGTAACACATACCCACCCCAAAGTCCATTACCCAGCCATCCCATCCCCCGACCAGCAACCCTCAGTTTGTCTCCTGAGTTTAAAAGTCTCTTATGGTTGTCTCCCTCTCTGGTTTTATCTTGTTTAATTTTTCCCAAGCTTCCCTTTATGATCATCTGTCTTGTTTCCTAAATTCCTCATATCAGTTTGATCATATGAAAGTTATCTTTCTCTGATTGACTTATTTCACTTAGCATAATAACCTCTAGTTCCATCCATATCACTGTAAATGGCAAGATATTGGGGTTTTGTTGATGGCTCCATAGTATTCCATTACACACACACACACACACACACCACATCTTCTTTATTCATTCATCTGTTGATGGGCCTCTAGGTTCTTTCCATAGTTTGGCTGTGGACATTGCCTCTATAAACATTGGGGCACATGCCTCTTTGGATCACTATATTTGTATCTTTGGTGTAAATACCCAGTAGTGCAGTTGCGGAGTTATAGAGTGGCTCTATTTTCAGCTTTTTGAGGAACCTCCATTCTGTTTTCCAGAGTGGCTATACCAACTTTCATTCCCACCAACGGTGTAGGAAAATTCCTCTTTCTTTGCATCCTTGCCAACATCTGTCATTTTCTGACTGGTTAATTTTAGCTATTCTGACTGGTGTGAGGTGGTATTTCACTGTGGTTTTGATTTGTATTTCCCTGATGCCAAGTGATGTGGAGCACTGTTTCAAGTGTCTGTTGGCCATCTGGATGTCATCTTTGCAGAAATGTCTGTTCATGTCCTCTGCCCATTTTTTGATTGGATTATTTGTTCTTTGGGTGTTGAGTTTGATAAGTTCTTTATAGATTTTGGATACTGGCCCTTTATCTGATATGTTGTTTGCAAATATCTTCTCCCATTCTGTCAGTTGTCTTTTGGTTTTGTTGACTGTTTCCTTTGCTGTGCAAAAGCTTTTGATCTTGATGAAGTCTCAATAGTTCATTTTTGCCTTTGCTTCCCTTGCCTTTGGCAATATTTCTAGGAAGAAGTTGCAGTGGCTGAGGTCAAAGAGGTTGTGGCCTGTGTTCTCCTCAAGGATTTTGATGGATTCGTGTATCACATTGAGTTCTTTCATCCATTTGGCATCTGTTTTTGTGTGTGGTGTAAGGAAATGGTCCAGTTTCATTGTTCTACATGTGGCTGTCCAATATCCCCAACACCATTTGTTGAAGAGACTGTCTTTTTTCCATTGGACATTCTTTCTTGCTTTGTCGAAGATTAGTTGACCATAGAGTTGAGGGTTCAATTCTGTTAAATTGTTCTATGTGTCTGTTTCTGTGCCAGTACCATACTATCTTGATGATGACTGCTTTGTAATAGAGCTTGAAGTCTGGAATTGTGATGCCACCAACTTTGGTTTTCTTTGTCAACATTCCTTTGGATATTCAGGGTCTTTTCTGGTTCCACATAAATTTTAGGATTATTTATTCCATTTCTTTGGGGAAAAAAGGGTGGCATTTTGATAGGGATTACATTAAATGTGCAGATTGCTTTAGGTAGCATAAACAGTTTCACAATATTTGTTCTTCCAATCCATAGGCATGGAATGTTTTTCCATTTCTTTGTGTCTTATTCAATTTCTTTCATGAGTACAATATAGTTTTATGAGTACAGATTCTTTTCCTCTTTGGTTAGATTTATTCCTAGGTATCTTATGGTTTTGGGTGCAATTGTAAATGGGATTGACTCCTTAATTTCTCTTTCTTCTGTCTTTCTGTTGGTGTATAGAAATGCAACTGATTTCTGTGTGTTGATTTTATATCCTGACACTTTACTGAATTCCTGTATGAGTTTTAGCAGTTTTCACATGGAGTCTTTATGGTTTTACACATATAGTATCATATCATCTACGAAGAGTGATAGTTTGAGTTCTATTTTCTGATGTGGATGCCTTTAATTTCTTTTCATTGTCTAATTGGTGAGACTAGGACTTCTAGTACTATGTTGAATAGCAGTGATGATAGTGGACATCCCTGCCGTGTTCCTGACTTTAGGGGAAAAGCTCTCAGTTTTTCCCCATTGAGAATGACATTCATTGTGGGTTTTTCATAGATGGCTTAGACGATATTGAGGAATGTACTCTCTATCCCTATGCTTTGAAGAATTTTGATCAAGAATGGATGCTGTGCTTTGTCAAATGCTTTTTCAGCATCTATTGAGAGTATCATATGGTTCTTGTTCTTTCTTTTACCAATATACTGTATCACATTGATTGATTTGTGGATGTTGAACCAACCTTGTAGCCCAGGATTAAATCCCTCTTGGTCAGGGTGAATAATCCTTTTAAAGTACTGTTGGATCCTATTGGCTAGTATTTTCATGAGAATTTTGCCTCTGTGCTCATCAAGGATATTGATCTGTAATTCTCCTTTTTGATGAGGTCTTTGTCTGGTTTTAGGATCAAGGTAATGCTGGCCTCATAAAATGAGTTTGGAAGTTGTCCTTCCATTTCTATTTTTTGGAACAGTTTCAGGAGAATAGGAATTAATTCTTCTTGAAATGTTTGGTAGAATTCCCCTGGGAAGCTCTCTGGCCCTCTGAGCTCTCTGGCTCTCTTGTTTATTGGGAGGTTTTTGATGACTGCTTCAATCTCCATACTGGTTTTGGGTCTGTTCAAGTTTTCTATTTCTTCCTAGCTCAGTTTTGGTAGTTTCCATGTCTCTAGGAATGCATCCATTTCTTCCAGTTTGTTAAATTTGCTGATGTATAGTTGTTCTTAACATGTTCTTAAAATTGTTTGTATTTCTTTGGTGTTGGTTGTAATCTATTCTCTTTCATTTATGACCTTATTCATTTATTCATTTTTCTTTTCTTTTTGATAAGTCTGGTCAGGGGTTTATCAATCTTATTAATTCTTTCAAAGAACCAGCTCCTAGTTTCATTGATCTGTTCTACAGTATTTTTTAGTTTCTATTTCATTGATTTCTGTTTGGATCTTTATGATTTCTTTTCTCTTGCTGGGTTTAGGCTTTATTTGCTGTTCTTTCTCTAGCTTCTTTAGGTGTAGGGTTAGGTTGTGTATTTGAGACATTTCTTGTTTTTTGAGATAGGCTTGTATCACTATACACTTCCCTCTCAGGACCACCTTTGCTGCATCCCAAACATTTTGAACAGTTTTGTTTTCATTTTCATTTGTTTCCATGAATTTTTTTTTACATCTTTTTTAACTCCCTGATTTACCCATTCATTCTTGAGTAGGGTGCTCTTTAGCCTCCATGTATTTGAGTTCCTTCCAAATTTCCTCTTGCAATTGAGTTCTAACTTCAGAGCATTGTTGCCTGAAAATATGCAGGGAATGATCATAAAGTTTTAGTATCAGCTGAGACTTGATTAGTTACCCAGGATGTGATCTATTTTGGAGAATGTTCTATGTACACTGGAGAAGAATGTGTATTCTATTGCTTTCGGATGAAATGTTCTAAATATATCTGCTATGTTCATCTGGTCCAGTGTGTGTCATTTAAGACCTTTATTTCCTTGTTAATCTTTTGCTTAGATGTTCTATTTCAGTGAAAGGAGTCTTAAAGTCCCCTGCTATTATTGTATTATTGTCAATGTCTTTCTTTGATTTTGTTATTAACTGCTTTATATAGTTTTCTCCTCCCATGTTAGGGGTATAGAGATTTAAAATTGTTAGATCTTCTTGTTGGAGAGACTCTTTAAGTATGATAGTGTCCTTCCTCATCTCTTTGGCTTAAAATCTAGTTGATCTAAGCATATAACCCCAGCTTTCTTTTAATGTCCATTGGCATGGTAAATTTTTTTCTACCCCCTCACTTTAAATCTGGAAGTGTCTTTGGGTAAAATGAGTTTCTTGCAGACAGCCTGTCTTTTGATTGGGGCATTTAGCCCATTTACATTCAAGGTAACTATTGAAAGATATGAATTTAGTGTCATTGTATTGCCTGTAAGATGGCTGTTACTGTATATTGTCTCTGTTCCTTTCTGGTCTATGTTACTTTTAGGATGTCTCTTTGCTTCGAGGACTACTTTCAATATTTCCTGTAGAGCTGGCTTTGTGTTTGCAAATTCTTTTAGTTTTTGTTTTTCCTGGAAGCTTTTAATTTCTCCTTCTATTTTCAATGACAGCCTAGCTAGATATAATATTCTTGGCTGCATATTTATCTTGTTTAGTGCTATGAATATATCATGCCAGTCCTTTCTGGTCTGCTAAGACTTTGTGGATAGGTCTCTTGCCAATCTAATATTTCTGCCATTATATGTTACAATGGGACAAAAGGCCTCTTGTCCCAAGCTCTTTTCAGGATTTTCTCTTTGTCTCTGAGACTTGTAAGTTTTACTATTAGATGATGGAGTGTGGACCTATTGTTATTGATTTTTGAGAGGAGTTCTCTGTGCCTCCTGGATTTTGATGCTTGTTTCCTTCCCCAAATTAGGGAAATTCTGTGCTATAATTTGCTCCAATATACCTTCTGCCCCCTCTCTCTCCTACTGGGATCCCAATTATTCTAAAATTGTTTTGTCTTATGGTATCACTTATCTCTCAAATTTTCCCCTTGTGATCCAGTGTTCTTTGTCTCTCTTTTTCTTGGCTTCTTTATTTTCCATCATTTGGTCTTCTGTATCACTAATTCTCTCTTCTGCATCATTTATCCTAGCAGGAAGAGCCTTCATTTTTTATTGCACCTCATTAATAGCTTTTTTAATTTCAACTTGGGTAGATTTTAGTTCTTTTATTTCTCCAGAAAGAGATTCTGTAGTATTTCTAGGTTTTTCCAAGCCCAACTATAATTGTTGTTCTGAGCTCTAGTTCTGACATATTACCAATGTTTGTATTGACAGACATCATTCCCCAACAGTCATTACTGCCTCTTGTTCTTTTTTTAATTTTTATTTATTTATTTTTTTTTTGCAGTGAGTGTTTCAGCCTTGTCATTTTGTCCGGAGAAGAATAGATGAATGAGAGAATGAAATGCTAAAAGGGTAACAAATACCCAGAAAAATATACACTAACCAAATCAGAAGAGACCCAAAACCAGAGGGAGAAAGAAAGGAAAAAAAAAGTATAATTAGTCTGGTGAATAGAACAGATACACACTTGATTTGGGTTGTATTTTGGTCTGTTAGAAGAAACCCAAAAATTTAAAGAAAGACACACACACACACACACACGGAATATGAGTGTAAAGATGAAAATTAAAAAAAATTTAAAAAAGGAATTGATAAGGTGAGTAATTAGTTGAAAAAAAAAAAAAAAAGAAGGGAATGTGATTAGTCTGGAGAGTAGAGCAGAGCCATACATTAGATTTAGGTTGTATTTTGGTCTGTTAGAAGAAACTGTATCCCAAAATTTTAAAGAAATAAAAACTTACCTGTATATAAAAAATAAGGTTAAATACAATGAAGGAATAGAATATGACTATAATAATGAAAATTAAAAAAGATTTTTTAGAAGGTATTGAAAATATACAATATTTAAAATAGGTTAAAATTGGGAAGAGGAAACATTAAAAATAGGGAAAGAATAAAATGGTGAAAATTTTAAAACTTTAACTTTGAAAAGACTGAAGAATCCTGGGGAAAAAGCCATGAATTCTATATGGGGTGTTCCCCTAGCACTGGTGTTTTGCAGTTCTCATTGATCAGTAAACTTGGTCTTGGCTGAATGATCTTGCTGATCTTCTGGGGGAGGGGCTTATTGCAGTGATCTCAAATGTTTTTGTCTGAAGCAGAATTGCACTGCGTTTGCCAGGGGCCGGGCTAAGTAACCTGCTGGGGTTCATTTTCAGTAGCTTTTGTTACCTGTTTTCTGTAAAGTGTTGGTGGATGGGACTGAAAATGGTAGCCTCCCAATCTCCAGCCCCAGAGGAGCTGAGGGCTTGGGGCCTCACTCCTCCATGCACCCTCAGCGAAAAGTTGTCAATCATTCCTGTCTCCCTGGCTGCACTCTGTGCTCACCTGGGCTGTGACTGAGCATTTCTATCCCTGGTGTATGCCCTGTTTGGAGTCTCCAAAATCAGCAGATTCCTGCCACACATCCCCATGCCACTCCTCCCAGTGGAGGAAGTGGGGAGTCTGCCTGGATCTGCACCTTGTGGGGTTTCTTCTTGAAGAGAAGTGACCTGAGTGTACATTGGATCATGATTTAAGGTAACCCTGAGCTGAGAGTGCACTCCTCTGCTCTAGTCTCTGTAGCCAGCCTCCCCACTCTGATACCTGGGAGCTCTGCCATACTCAGACATCCCTGGTCTTTTTGTGGCCCAACAGGTCCTCAGACCACAGTGTCCCAGTGAGGGCTCCACCCACCCATTCTACCCTACTCTTAGCCTCTGGAGTGACATCTCTCTGAGGAGAAGACTTCTAAAAGTTCTGATTTTTGGGATGCCTAGGTGGCTCAGTTGGTTAATTGTCTGCCTTTGGCTCAGGTCATCATCCCAGGGTCCTGGTATTGAGTCCTGTGTCAGGCTTCTTGCTCAATGGGGAGCCTGTTTCTCCCTCTGGCTAATGTTACCCTTGTTCATTCTCTTTCTTCTCCCCTTTTCTGACAAATAAATAAATAAATAAACCCCCAAACTATAAAAGTTCCAATATTGTGCTCCGCTGCTCTACTGCTTGCTGGGAGCCAGCCTCTCCCTCATGGTCTTTCTTCTCTATATTGCCTCAGATTCACTTCTCCACACATCCTACCTTCCAGAAACTGGTTGCTTTTCCGTTCCTAGAATTGCTGCTCTTCTTCTCTTTGATCTCCCATTAATTTTGTTGGTGTTCAGAATGGTTTGGTAACTATCAAGCTGAATTCCTGGGACCAGACAAAATTTAGGTATCCTAGTTCTCTGCCATCTTGCTCTTCCCTCCTAGTGTGATTTTTTAAAAGCTGACATGTATGAAATGATCTAATTTGAGGGAATTAACTTTTCTATATTTTAAAGAATAGACTTAAAAGACCATTTTGATCATCTCAATATTATAGAAATGAGTTGGTTGAGAATCAAAGCTCTAAATAGCAAAATCTACCTCTAAATCTATGAACAATGTTGGTATCTATTATTCTTGATAAATTGTGTCATAAAGAATTAATACCTAATGGAAGAAAATGGTTGGTTTTAACCTATTCTTAGGTGACATTCTTTTTTATTGCTGAATAGTATACTACTATATGAATATATCATAATTTATTCATTTTCCTGTTGGGGCACTTTGCGTTGTTTCTAATTTTTACCAATTATAAATAAAGCTGGCATACACATTTATGTACAAGTTTTTTTTTTTTTTTTTTAAAGGGAATTTGTTTCTGTTCTCTTGGGTGACTATCTACCAATAGAATTGTTGAGTCATACTATAGATATATGGTTATCATTAAAGAGAAAAAAACAACACTGCCAAACCATTTTTTCAAAGTAGTTTTATAATTTTATACTTACACTGTTAATGTAGGAGAGTCCTGGTTTCTTATATTTTAGCCAATATTTAGTGTTGTTAGTCTTTTTAAATTTTTGTCATTTTAGTGTAAAATGGCATTGGTTGCAGTTTTAATTTGCATTTTTCTGATGACTAATGATGCTGAACACTTTTTAATGTGCTTATCGACTATTTATAAATCTCCCTTTTCAAGTGCCTACTCAAGACATTAAGAAAAAATGTTTTATCATTGAGTTGTAGGATATTTTTATATAATCTAGAATTTGTATTTGAATTTGATAGTATCATATAATTGTATCAAGAGTATTTTCAGCTGTTTATCAGGATTATTTTCTTTTAGTCTGTGGCTTGTCTCTTTCATTTCCTTAATGGTGACTTGGATAAATGGAAGCTTTTAATTTTGATCAAGTCTATTTTTTTTTCTATTATGGTGCTTTCTGTGTCCCAAGAAGTATTTGCTTACTCCAAGATGAGAAAGTAATTTTCCTTCTATAAGATGTATTTTATCCTAATAGCTTTACAGATTTTTAGCTTTTATGTTTCAGTGCATAATTTATCTCTAATTTTTGTGTTTGCAATGTAAGAGTCCTGTTTTTTTTTCCATTGATACCCAGTTATTAAAAATTAACTTTTGATATCAAAGCTTGGAATGCAATAACTTAAAACCATGAATGCTAATTATATTGTACTATAAAGTTGCTTGACTAATCAATAGATATTTTTGCTTGTGACATGGTTTTCTTATAGATAGACCCATTGCCAAGATTCATAGTTAATAACTGATTCCTGTTCAACTTGAAATTAGAGTAAAACAACATCCAAAACCTTGTCTTGGCCAATAGATTAAAAAGATAGAAAAATTCATGTAAGCTTTTTTTCCCCCAGATTCCCTCCTGAGAAAAATAACAGCAGCAATGATGAAAACAAAAGCTGAATTAATCCCACACAGTTTTATGATCTTTTAGTGTCTATGATCACTGCTTTGTTTATATCTGTTGCATATTATATCTTTTCTCTTAACATATGGAAGAAGGCCCTTCTTCATGTAAATATGCTAGTTCTAAAACAATGCACAATGATATAAAACTCAGCATTACTTGTTGTTAATGGGTAGAAACCCACCACAAAGTTGTTTAAGCAAAAAAAAAAAAAAAAAAAAAAAAATTTGATTAGATAATGTAACTTGAGAATCCAAGGCCTGAGGCTTGTTAGGTCAATGTGAATTGAAAATTTTCCTTGTGTAAAGAAAATATTTTAAAGAGGTTAAAGAAATTTGATAATTTTTTTTTTAAATAGTAGAAGTGGTTAATTGTCCTCTTTCTAAAAGAGTGTTATTTGTAGATGCTAAAACTGTATGGAGATTTAAAAATTTATTCTAATAATCAACAGCAGGACAAATTACTTAAATAAAATAGAGGTATTTGCCCCAGATAGTAATAATATGGTTTGTGTCAGTGTTCCAGAGAATAATCTGCAACTAGAAAAAAAAAAACAACAACCCTTGGTTTGTTAACTCAGATTAACAGTACTTCCCCCCGCCCCCATGTTCTAATTGGAGTGGAAGAATCAGTTTGTTGAGTTTGGTGTAGTACTACGGTATTAATTTATGATTTTTATAAAAACCAAGGAACCGGAGAAGAGGGCTAGTGCTGTGCAAATGACCTCTGGGATCCGGCTGGGACTCAGATGCTCACTTCTCTGCTGAGGTGATGACCATCCTTGTTTGTTTTGACATTTAGAGAGACTACAAGTCTCACTCTGTGCTGTTTGCAAAAAGCTGAGCTAGTTGAAAAGCAGAGATTGACTGTATTTCTTCCGGTGTTTTGGTCTGCAGGCGTTTGTTCCTCAGCCCTGTGGTATACAGGGCCAGGGCTGCATGGAGCAGATTGTTTCTCCGGGTTGTGCTGACGGGCCACTGGTGTCGTAGTTCCTGAGAGTGGCTGCCAGCAAACCTCATTCCTTTTCATTTTGCCTGGTCCTCATTTCACCGGAAAACACAGCAGCTGTAGCCGCACACGGACTTTTTCCTCTTTCCCTTTCCCCCTCTCACCCCTCCCTAGACCTCTCTGGGCTTTGACGTCATGTGTGCTCCTTTCGGTTGCCATAGCAACCCCATTCCCCAAGCCCTCTGTCCGTCTCCTCTGGTAGGTTCCACAATGGTACAGGCAGCATCACGCTGCACAATGGTTTCCAGGCAGTGAAAGAGGGTGATTCAGCAAGCCACTCTTCTTCTTCTTTTAAAAAAAAAATCCTCCCCTTCTTTTTTTATTTTTATGGGGGTGGGTGGTGCTTGTTATATGCTTACCTTTTTCTTTTCTTTTTTCATTTTTATAATCTTCCTTTTTTCTCCTCACCCCTCAATTCTTCGGGGCTTGAGTGACTTTAAAATTGGGTTTTCTTGGAAATCACCTGTCTATCATTAATTTTAAACCATTTCCCCACCTCCAAAGAATCTATTCCTTATTACAATTTGGAATGTGGTTAATGAAAAACAAGTAGGGAGGATTTCTGGGGCAAACACTGCTGGATCAGGATCGTAGTTCTCAAGCACGGAATGGTAGGTGGCTCTTTGCTCCTTCTGGGTTCTAACCTGTTTTTTGGAGGGTGGGGTGATGCCTATTAATTGCTCCTGGTTGGGTGGGAGAGCGAGCATGGGAAAAGTGGGAGTGATGGGATGGAAAGCAGGTTTATGAAGTGAAGTACCTCTGAGGCAAGAAGCCACCAGCCTTTCCTTCTGTGTGGAGCATCTCTCTCCAGACTTGGGCGTGTGGATACCTTCGTATTCGGAGTGAGGGTTGGCAGAGGGTGGGAGGGAGCTTTCTTATTGTGACCAGGGGTTTTTAGACCAATGCAGAGCTACAGAAGGGAAGAGAAAAACAGCGGGGGAGAGAGGGTGAGAGTGGGGGGAGAGAGAGAGAGGAAAAAAAGAGACAGAGAGACAGCGAACAGCTGTGCTTATTAGAAGTGCTGACCTCAGTCCTATATCTAAGAAATGCTCTGGGTTCCATAAAACATTAAAAAATCACGTCTTTAAGTATGCATTTATGTTTACTTCCTGAGAGGTGTAATTTAAATAAATATTTTGGATCATATTTATTTATAGTAGAGAATGGTATTTATATATCTTAGCTGCAAAACTAATGACATTACTCTTGCAGAGACATTCTAGGCTAAATTCAGGCCAGGGAGAGGAACACAGAACAGGGGTCAGGTAAGAGATTAGAAGAAACATTGGCATTGCAGTAGCATAGGTAAGGGGTCCCTTTAAGAAAGTGATCTCCTAGTCACAGCAGGCAGCATTTTTTTTTTTTTTTTAAATGGCAGGGTTCCCATATTCTGTGCTGGGATACTGTGTCCCCTAGAAATGTCAGATCTCTTTTGGGGAAAAAAAAATCAGAAACGAGCATGGCAATATACTTACCAGAATTTATGCTTTTGTGCCTGCAGCAAAATAAATGTGATTTATTAGAAAATCTTTGAGTATATCAAGGTTAGAGATTGTTCAAGAAAAATTTTATATGTATTTTTTTTTCCCTCCACATTTAAATCTAGAGGCTGTCTCTGCTTTTACCTTCTGACATACTACCTTTTAGCTGTAGAAAAAGAATGGCTTATCCCATGGCAGGAGGCTCCGAAAGAATCCCAAGGCTGTTTACATGGGCTGTCTTTGCTGCAGAGCCCTCCAGGGTCTTTGCAGCAGCCCTGCGTGCTGCTGGGGGGTTGACGGCAACTTTTATGAACGAACCAGAAAGAGGCAGGCTAAGTCATGGGACAGAACGCAGTTCAGAGGGAAGGAGAATAAGTGCACTCAGCAGTGCTAGCCCACGGTCTGATTTCTCCCTTCATCCCTCATCTGCTAGCTGTCAGACCCTGGAGGATCTCCCAGAATGCTGATCAACATATCAAAAATGGTTGCAGGAATGACCACTTCTCTCAGAGAGGCTTCTGTACTTGTTCTACCTTAGGTGAGCCTATATGTTGTCAGTACAGATAGCGACGCTCAAGAATGAGCTCACGACCTTCTGACTCTACTTCGGAACCATTGGATTTTAGGGGCCAGACAGCTCGGAGAGAGCAGTTTTGCTGCCTTTGGCATGTATTCCCTTTCCTGCCTCCATCTCACTCTTAATGGACACAGAGTATGGGTTAGCTTATTTTATTACACAGAGCAAACTGGATTTTCTCTTCCCCACAACGGAACTATAGCAAATCAGATGACAAAGGTGGTATAACCTTAGATATGAAACAGTCTTCCTGCTTCCTCATCTGCACATCACTCCCTCCTGTTGTAGAGTAGCTTTAATTTGATGAGTTCCTGGTGTTACAGAATCTTTGCAGTACTGGTTAAAAAAAAAAAAAATTCTTGATGATGAGGCAGTAAGAAATCATATGTAGAGTGGAAAAATCAGCTGCCTCCAGCTTCCTGCTTGCTTGCCCCAGAACAGCATCTGCTGTTGGGAGGAGTGTGTTTGTCATGCTCGAAGGGGATGTTTGTGAACAGATCCCAGAGGGACCCAGTGTGTTTTGCTGTCATTGTCTGGTATGTCTGCACCTATTAGTATTTCATGGTTTCATAGGACGTGGTCAGTGTTTTTCAAGGTTAGAATGAACTGAGACTTGATTGTGGATGCTAAAAATAAATGTATATTTCTAAGTTGCAGGAAAATTCATAAGATTTCCCTGGTTAATATATCTTATAGGAATATTATAAGCAAAGGGGATTTGCCTAACCTCAGTAATGTGAAAAAGCCTCCCATGTTTAAAGGTAAAGCATCCCATATTTAAAGGATTTTTTTTTAAAGCTTTATTGTAGCTTTATGTAAATGAATTTATGTCTTTGGATGTAATCTTAATGAAAAAGTCTTTTAATACTGATGATAAAAATAAAGACAATTTGGGGGCTTTCTTGTTTGTTAAACGTGAGGGCAGATGCTCTCCCTTCCTGTTCTCATTCTGGCTTCAGGTCACATTTGCAGCTAAAAGACTTTGCATGGAATTTGTGTGTACAAATCGAATGATTGCTTAGTTACTTATGAGAATAATGGGTCTCAAAGCAAGGGAGTCTTCCTTCAATTAGAAGAAGTAAACAAACTGACACTGAAAATTCTTTCTCTGTTGCCTTTACTATTTCCTCTTGCAGTGTCCTTTAAGCTTTTGGTTGGACATTGCAACACTTAAGCAAAAAGAAGCACAAAGTGTCCAGGAATGACAGGAAGGAGTACAATGCTGTATTTGCTGCAGGCTGAGTATTTGCTCCCCACTACACTTGCATCTCTCACACCTTCTTCTGAGGACCACTGACTTGCATAAAGTTGGGCCTGGAGACTACTGGGGGAGTGCTTATTGGTAAAGAAGAACAAGATCCATTTATTTCTTTCGTATATTAAACATATTTATTGCATTATATAAGTCTGAGATGAGACACTGCTGCTGATTCAGATAAAAGATCATGCTGCATATTGATCATTTCTCTTTGAAAGAGAAAATGCAATTGAGAATTGGAGCTCGAAATTTAGAAATTTACCTATATATAGTACCTATTTTCATAGCAAAGTTGTATGGTTTTGACTAAAGATTTTTCAGTTTGAGTGCATTTTATCTGTAAGAGAAAATCAAGGCAAAGAGGGGGAAAGTGAAAAATATATAGTTTTAAGTATTAACCTACCTCTCTCTCCCCATTTCTTATCATGAATCTTGGTAGAAACTCCAAATGGAGAGCTCAGGTAATATTGAAAATCCTTAAAACAAAGAACCTTTTTGGTATGAGAAGTAAACTCAAATTTATACTTTTTTTTCTTTTTCAAAGATTTTATTTATTTATTTGGCAGAGAGAGAGAGAGAGAGAGATCACAAGTAGGCAGAGAGGCAGGCACTGAGAGAGGGGTAAGCAGGCTCCCTGCTGAGAGTCTGATGCGGGCCTCGATCCCAGGACCCTGAGACCATGACCTGAACTGAAGGCAGAGGTTTAACCCACTGAGCCACCTAGGCACCCTATACTTATTTTTGCTAAAGAATTTTTCTAGTTGAATTGATGTTTTGGACTCATAATAAGCCACTATGGCCTTTCTCACTGTTCTTATCTCTGAGATGCAAAAGCCATAGGCTTATAGAACTAATGCTCCTAGGAATGGAAATTAAAGTTTTGAATGGAAAAAAAGACGACTGAAGTTTCCTTAGAAGCATTCCTAACCCACAGTCGCTCTGAAATCCCATATGGTGTACAGGTGTAAGGTGAAGTTCTTCTACAGAGCCATCAGGCATTTGTAGACTGGCCTCCTCAGTAATAAACAGGATTTTTGCTACTGCGTGCGTGTGTGTGTGTGTGTGTGTGTGTGTGTGTCTGTGTGTCTGTGTGTTGTAGAAAACAGGAAAAAGATGCTACCACCCAGCTGTGACTTAAAAAATACTAGAAATTCTTTTTAGTGACTTCTCCTCCTAGAAGCAAAACTGCCTCCTGGATTTTGTATGTTAACCTGCCTGGGTCCTCCATGTGCTTCCTGAAAATGAATTTCTTCAAGTAACTGTCCTCTTCTCACAGAAGATCTGGAAGCACTGATAGTGAAGTGACAGCTCTCAGGCCCATTTATCTGGCAAGGGTTTTCAGTGTCCATACTTCCACCTTCCTCGCACTTATCACACAATACAGTAATGGCCTCTTCCTGTTTCCTGTGTTTTCTACGAAAGTATAATCTCTCAGGTACTGACTGTGTCTGTTTGGCACATTATTGGGACACAATAAATATTACTTGGAGGAATGTCTTCTGTGTACAGATCTCTGCTAAGTGCAAAGGAAGGAAGAGTTTGGAGCCATTTGGGGAGATGAGGTTAAATAAAGATGGTATATAATCAAGGGCTCTATTAGTAATTTGACAAGAAATAGAACAGGAATTCAGAGGAGAATGAAATACATGTGACATTGGAGGCTACATTGAGATGTCTGGGGACATAGTGGGGAAAGAATTCATAGTAGTAAATTGTAAGCACCTGGCCAGGAAAGGGACTCTTATTTGGAGCAGAGAGGAGGTTTATTTTCGGTATGATGAACATACTTTCCAAAGTTCTAGAAATCAAAACTTATGGTTTGATAATGGGTAGGGCATTGGAAACTGGCAAATCTTGGAGAATCTGGTCCAATATAATCTCAAAAAAGGAACAGTAACAGATTGAAGTTGCAAACCTATTTTTGTAACTAGATCAGATTATGGGAAAGCATACATACAGGTCTGTTTCCAGCTTCAGAACAACTTCAAAAAAAAAAAAAAAAAGAACAACTTCAGTTTAGTTTTATTCTCTTTCACATACTTCAGAAGTTTTTGAGCTTCTCCTCCTCCTTTAGTTGGTAGGTATGAAACCCATCATTCCAATGAAATCTTTCATGAAAAGCAGACTGTATAAACATGTAACAGTGGCGCTGTCCCAGTTGAAGCTGAGTAGGGTACCTTGTGTCTCAAAACCAAATCCATATCACAAAGCCAAATACCATGTCAACTAAAGTAATAATTATTAATTGGGCTTATGTTCAGATTTTAAAATATCCAGCTACTCTGGTGTTGGTAACACCAAAGTTCTTTTGCTTGTAATACATTTGGACAGAGTGAACTACCTTCAGGTGTTTTATTCCCTCATCCTGTGTCCCATCACTCATTTCCAGTTGCTTTTGTCAGTCTTTTGGTTTCCTAAATGCAGATGAGATTCTCATTTAAGTATTAAGATCAAATTAATTTTGTGTTTTTGCTTTGATTTTAGGCTAGCGTGAGGAACACCAACAGCAGGACCATCTCAGATCTTCGTTATGGCAACTCATGCAAGAAGCTGTTGAATTAGAACAATTTCCTATAGATGAGAAACCATACAAGCAGTGGTGAGTCACAAATTTAAAAATGTTCCTTAGCAGAAAACATGTGATCCCCATAACTTTAAATATTGCATGGGATTTAGTATGGATCTGAAGAAATACTGTTCTAAATAATTTCAACTAAAGAAGTGAAAATCAACAGGACAGAATGTTTAACTGCTGGTGCCACATAGAGCAGCATGAAGTCTCGCGGTGCATGGGTGCGTTGTAAAACACCACAGTGCTACCACACTCCATGATACCAGTCCGGTAAGACAGCTCTAATGAACAATTTCATGTGCCTGAGTAACAGCTGGTAACAATGTTTTTCAGTGGCTTTTTAAATTTATGACATAATTCTGTATTTTACCAATTCATCCCCTCTGGTAGAAGAATTGGTTCTGAGCTAAATTATAATGCTCAGTGCCTTTCGGAGAGACACATATAAACACATTCTTATGTAAATATATAGGAGTATATAAAGAATGTATATTATATATATATCAATATAACATTTAGATCCTTGGAAAAAAGGTGAGAGAAATCATAGCACAATTTTATAAAATTAAATTCATAGACATTTACCCTACAAATCTTTTTGCTTAATACAATTATATTAAAAGTAGATCTAGTTTCTCTGTTAGTTGGGATAATTTTGAAAACTTACTATTTTATAAAAATATCAGCACACACAGGCAGAATTTTTTTAATCAAATACTTGATGCTTTATAGTCACCAAAGTCAATAATCAACAGACTCCAGCAGAGATGAACCAATCATAATCTGTCAAATAACTTCTTTGAGAAATAGTGCGTGACAGTGGTGTTTGTAAGACTCCAGAAGAAGCTGTTTTGTACTAGTGATCAATATATCTCTTTCGTTTGCTTAGTGGCTCATATAACACTGTGTAGGTAGGCTGACTTGGGAATTAATGCATGAACTATAACTGAAGAAGACTGATGAAATTAACCCTATACTTATTTCACCTCATGATTTTCATTATAGTCTGCTCATAGTGGATATTGAGAAAATATATATAATTGTCATCACTATGCTGTGCTTAATCAACATGTATTAAATGCATGTTTGTTATGAAAGAGAATAACATGTTGCCAAATATCAACTATCGTGGATCTAAAGTAAGGTCAATTTTATATGGCTGAATGTGATATTTTGGGTAATGCGCCCCTTCCAGTGATGTAGAAAACATATATTGCCCCATCTTAGACATTTATTCATTAGGCAAACATTTGTTGAGAATCTGTGATGTAGATATTATCCTTAACTCTTGCAATAGTTGAAAGAGGTAGTGCCTGCTTTAAAGGAGCTTTCAGTCTAAAATGGTACTTATGATAAAATGTGTCCTTAAGTGGGGTGATTTATTCCAAGAGTGTGTTCCTTACACAGAGCGTTCTATGGGTGGACTTGGGGTGCTAAAGGAAGTGCAGCAGAGGAGAGGCTAATACAGATGGCATGGGGAGTTGTCAAGGCAGACTTTCCAAAGGGAGTGGTATGTTAACTGAAAGTTAAGGATAATAAAAAAATAACCAGAGGAAAGGGAGCAGGGGGAGTATTTTCCAAGGGTCTAGATGCTTGGCAGAGTATGCTTTTTTGCAAGTTCTATGTCTCATTTACTGTGTTAGGGCATAAATGGGGTGGTGGAAATGAAGCTGAAGAGGGTACAGGAGATATACCATGAAGTATCTCTTAAAGATAAAAAATTTGAATTTTATTCCAAAATGAAGAACTTTTAAAAGACTAAGTAGAAGAATGACATGATCAGGTTTATTATTTAATTGTGAAATATAAATAGACTTAGCAAAGTATATAAGGCAAATATGGTTTAAAGAACAATAACAAAGCAAACCTCATTTAACTGCCATTCATATTGAGGAATAAATTCCTAGTAAATCCCTATGTTCTCCTTTAGAATCACATACTTTTTCTTCCCCATTAGGGATGACCACTTACTGCTATCCTACCTTTTGTCATACCTGTTCCTTGTTCCCTTGCTTTTCTTTGTAGGTTTTCCATTTTCCAGTTATAGTATATGTATATATGATATATAATTGAATTTGGTTATATATATATATATATATAATATATTGTTAATTAACTGATTTTGCTAAACATTGTAAGATTTTTCCATATTAATGGAAATTAATATAATAACATATAATAATGGAAATGAATATAGTTTATTCATATAATTGTAGTTTAGTCATATAATATAGTTTATTCATATAATTGTTGTATAGTATTCTACTCCATGAATATACTAAATTTACTTTTCCATTTTACTGTATGTGAATATTTGGATTGTTTCTACATTATTTTGCTAGTATGTGTGCATGACCTGAGTTATTTACATATAAAAATAAATAATTTATGTAAATATATTTGTTAACTATTATAAATATATTTATTATAATTATAAATACATTTATAATAAAGTTATTAAGTTATGTATATATAGTTGCTTGCAGATTCTAATATACATGTGTAAGGGCTTCTTTTGGATAAATATTGAGGAAAGGAAGTACTGAATTTGGGGGTGTGTGCACACTTAGTTTTTCTAGTTTTTCCAGAATATTGTCCCCAAGCAGTTATATCAGTTTACACTCTCACCAGCAATATAAGAGAAATTCTATACTCCCCCAACATTTGATTTATAAGTTCTTAAATTTTGCTAATCAAGTGGATACGTAATTGTACTCATAAAAGTATTAATTGGCTTTTTGTTGATTACTAATGAAGAACATCTTTTCATTTTTTATTGGCCATTTGATTTTCTTCTTTTGTGAAGTACTGCTCAAGTGTTTATGAGATTTGTCTTTCAAAATAATAACTAGTGTTTACTGAGTTCTTAGGTGTAACAGCATTGTACTAAGCCCTTTGCAAGCATTTTATCTGTATATCATCCTATGATTTACAGATAAGGAAATTCAGGGTTAGAGAGGTTAAATAACTTACTAACAGTCACACAGCTAAGAAGCAGTGGGCTTTAGTATTCAATCGCAGGGCTTTCTGACTCCAGACTTCCTCCATTTTTCAGATAGTGTTTGGGGGAAGATTAGATAGGAGCCAGAGGGAACGCCCAAGGTGTGAGAATCCAATTTAAAAACCATAGGAACATAATCCAAAGAATCACCAATAAAACATAAGTACAAAGCAATTGGACTCAGTAATGAATGTCATGGGTGAGGAAAAGGTAGGACATATAAAAAGTCTCTAGTTTTAATACCTGTTCGCTAGGCAGAGTCAATATTATTTATATGCTGTATATTTACATTCCAGTTGTTGTGGTAGGTTTTAAAAATTATGATTCCATGATTCAATAAGAAATTAATTTAGTTCAGGGGACCATAAAATTTAGGGTAAAGAGACCACAGTGTTTATTTGGATCAACTCTTCACTGTTTTAAAATGTGGAACTTGGTGTGAAAAGAGTTTTAAATGCCTTGCTTAAGCAGACATGTTGCTGAGTGTCAGATGAAGAATAGATAGCAGGCCTACAAAGAATACAAAGGAGTAACAACTTTCCTGATTTTTAAATTAATAGGTGAAAATACAGTCAATTTATCTGCTAAACATTTTTTTAAAATCAGTTGCCTTGTCATCATTGTTAGCAGGTTTATTTAATGTGGCCTAGAATGTTATCTTCTTGCCCTTGATTCTACCAGTGAAACCACCAGATCTGATTTGCAGTTGTTACCAACTGCAAATTGTTACTGTTGTTACCAACTGCAAGTTGTTACTGCCCTACTTATTTTGATGTACTCCATTGCCTATGTAATAAATTTCTTTCACCTTACCATGTACAGCATTCCCATCCATCTCCATTTTAGGAACTGATAATCTTTTGAATTGCTTGGGGATGCTAATGTGCTTCATTCTCATAACACACACTCAAGTGTTTCTTACCTCTGTGATACTTCATACTGTCTATCTTGCCCAAATTCACTCCACCCAACTTTTAGTTAGTCATTTGCCATCTTTTAAGACCTTTGCAGACCAACAGCATGGGCACCATCTGGGGCTTGATAGAAAAGCAGTGTCTCAAGTCCCACCCAGATCTCTTGACTCCAAATCTTTCAAACAAGATTCTCAGGTGATTTAAATTTTGAGAGGTTCTGCTGAGACTCACTCTAGATTTCATTAGGTGTTATCTCCTTCCAGAAATGTTTCCTGACTCCTTCCAGTGGCATTCCTTTCTAGTGTTCTCACAATAGCCAAGGTATATCTATCTCATTGCATTACCATGATGTTTTATTAACTATTTATGTATCTGTCTCTGCAACTTACTTGTGAGTAATTTGACTCAGATCTAATTATCTTTGAGTTTTCCATCCCTAGCACAGTGCCTGAAACATGGTAGCATTACACAAATGTTTGTTGAGTGATTGTTTGATGAAAGAAAGAAAAAAAGAGCAAGAGGGAGACACATAGAAATATAGAAACAGGCAGAAAAGATAAAATCACAAGCAGAAAAGACACACAGCCAAAGGACTACATAGAGAAGTAACTAGACTACAAAAAATTATGCCTGTCGATACAGACTGGAAAGCAGCCTCACAGAGAGACTACAGTCTTATTTAAGTAGACTGAGTAATAAATATGAATATTGTTGGCCAACTCCCTCAGATGCAAAGAATACCTTAATTTCTCATATAAAAACAGTATAGTTTTATGGTTATTATTTATATTGAGCAAATTTTATCAAAATTTGTTTTATTTTCCGAAACAAAGTATTCTACTTAACTAGTCAGAGACTGTTCCGAATATTATGTGAATGTGGATAGAGGATTCAGGTTTGTTTTGAAGCTGTGGGGATGGAAATAAGGGACCAGTGAGTAGAAAGTAGGCATGATACATAAAAGATCTTTCTGATGATTAGAATTATCTGCAAGTTTGTGCTTTTAGAAGAATAGCAAATTTTCCAGCATTGCAAGTATTTAACCATCTTCATGGCTGACCAAATATTAAGAACATTTTAGAGGTGCTACTACTTGATAGGGAAGATTGAAGTCAATGACCTCTACAGTCTAGGGTTCTTAGGAATTATGAGTCTAGTGTTGTTCAGAGTAGTGCAGGAAGAATGGAGGTTATAATAAAGATTATAATAGTGGATAACATTTCTTGAGTGATTATTTGTGCCACTCACTGTTCAAAGCACTTTGCATGTACTAATTCACTGAATCCTCACAGAAATCCTACTGAGCGTTTCCGTTTTACAAATGATGACACTGAAGCCTGGGAGCTTTCATAACTTGCCCTTGGTCATGCAACTAATGTTGGTAGAGTCCATGGAGTCCAACTTGGGAGCACTTCTTTTTTTAACCACTGTGTTGAATCCTTCTTAGTATTAAAGGTGAAAGTTGGACTGACTAGAGCCTTAAAACATTGATGTGGTTTGAATTCCAAGAAAGTGTAAAAACAGGAATTCCAAGAAGTGATAACAGCATAATCAAAGTAAAGAGAGATAGAAATGAACATAACAGGTTTGTGGAACCAAATACCTTATAAATGAGATGAATAAGAGAATATTCAGAAATTTATTATAGTGCAATATTGTCTTATTTTTCAATGGCTGCAAGTTACCAAGATGGGAAGCCAAGTCTTTAGGACTTTTTCACCCTCAAAAAACCAACATAACTAGCCCCCATATTGTATAAAAATTTAAAGGCTTTTCACCAATTGGTGGAACTTCAGTCTGTATCTCCTAGGAAAATAAATTTGGGACTGTCACTGTTTGAGAGAGCCTAAATAATTTGATGTTGTATCAGGAAAAAATAATGTTGTCTTTACAAGTTGGCACTTTACTGGAGCTTATTTGAAGAGTGAGTTAACATTAATTTTACCATATCTCAGATCCTGCATAGAGAATTCCAGGTATTCCAATAACCACTGCTAGAGGAAGTACTATAAAATAGAAGTAGGAGATCTTAATGAAAATTTGGTTAACATAAAAAATATTTTCAGATTAGGGCTGGTTGAAAAATTTAGTCCATACTTAATAGATTCACAGCATGTGATAATCTGTATTTATAGTGCAGATATCAAAAATATATGCTGGATACTTCAAAGTTTTCTTTCTAATTGTACTTTTGGAAGTTGTAGGTGATTTGTTTGTTCTTTAAAGGCACACTTTGAAGCTCCTTTAGATTTGAGAATGGATATCTTTGACAATATTGTCTTTAGAAAATCCTTTTATAAATCTTAAGAATCAGAATAATTCTGCCTTGAAATTTAGTTTAATAAGATTTAAAGCTATTGTACTTCCCAACTGCTCCCAAAAAAGGTTGAATAAAATATGTTAGGCAAAAACTATGTGAAATAGTGGGTAGAAAACAAATTAAGCTGTTTTTCATGTTTTGTGAATTTCAGCTACATATATCATGTCACATGTCTGTTGACTGTCCTCTTGCCAAGCAGATTCGGGTCAACAATGTGGAATGTCATGGGCAATCAAATCTCATATGTTGAGTTTCTTTTCTAGTTTTGGTTCTGAGTACAGATGTCTGACTCTGTGTCCTAATTTAAGGAGCCAAACACCCTTTTGTTCTCTGCTTCTAAACCTGATATAGTATGTGAAATTCTCACTTACTTCTCTTGGTTGAACACTGTTACTATTAAAATAGAAACGTTATGAAGTAAATTGGTTGGTTAGCTAACCTGGGAAGCTCAAACTTGAATTATGGTGTGAATTGGTGATAATGGATGTTGAATCATGGATAACAACCACACTTGGATTAATGTCTTAACACATTAAACTAAGAGATTAAGGAAGGGGATATATGGGAAAGAATTTTATATGGAGAGGGAATCAAGATTGGTGTCAAATACAGTACCTTTTTTTTTTTTTTTGGTAATATCCAACATTTCCTCAGTGCTTGCTCATTGCCAGGCTGTGTCCTCAGCCATTTACATGAATTAACTCATTTAAAATGAGGGTCTTACGTGATAGCTGTTATTAGTATTCTCATTTAACGGATGAGGAAACTGAGCACAGAGAAGTAACTTGTGCAAGGTGACCTATGAGTCCTGGAATTGAGATTCAAGCCCAGAGAGTTTCAAAACTCATTGTTTCACTGCCCTCCTAGTTGACAATGGTGGTGCAGAAGGGTGTTTAGTTGTTGGTGTCTGGTACACAGTAGGTGTTTAGTGAATGGTGAATAAGTGTTTGAGGCTTTATATGTTGACTGCCCAGACGAAAGGCAGGCAAGTCACACAGATCAGCTACTAAAAAGGCTGAAATTTCCTATTTGTTAAACTTATCTCTAGAAAATGTTTTTCTAGAGTCTCCAGTCCTGTGTATCTTTTTTCCAGTACTGCTCTAGACTCAGCTCTTGACCTTCCAGAGAGGAGGAGCAGCCTTTGTTTCCCTGACTGGCTCTGTGTCACTTCCTTATTGCCATCTCTTCTTCAGGCTGCCACAGCTTTTCCTTATGTCTGGAAGTTTCCTTCTCCCTCTCTTCCGCGCCTTTCCCGCTGCCACTGCGATTCTATCTGGAAAACTTCTATCCTTCAAGGTCCGGTTCACACCGACTGCCCTCTGGGAACTCTTGCCCAACTGTCATTCCCACTCCTTCATTCTCCCAAATTGAAATATGTCTAAATAATATATATCCAACAAAGTGGTATGGGCTTTTGTGAGACACCTGGCTTTCAGTCTGCTTCTGCCACGCTGTGGAAATTTCCCTGCCAGGGCCTTATTTTCCCCACATAGGATGTGCCCCTGTACTTTTATCAAGACAGTACTTTGCTAGGGGTTTAGCAGATTATTTAAAAATTCTCATCATGTAGTTTCTGGGAAAGGAAGAGACCTTGATGTTAGGTTCTCATCCTGGCTCTGTCACTAATTAATATTCCTTTGGGCAAGTCTTAACCTAGCTGAGTTTCAACAGTGTATGAAGGAGTTGTGATAGATGATGTTTAAATTTCTTTTTAACTGTGAAAACTCTGTGTATTAAGTTGTACAGATTGAATTAAAGCATGGGATAATACCCAAAAGACCAGGGATAGTGGACTACCTTAGTGAGGGTAGACTTAGCCTGTGAAGGGACCTCTTGAGAATGGAAAGCAGCATCATAGACAACTGAAAGGGAAGAATAGGCCAGATGGAGGTTTATAAGGATCTGGAAAACAGACTTTCCATGTCCAAGTTTGCTCTAACCCAACCTCTTTAGTTATCTTTAGCCTCACATTGTCACTCTAAATCAAAAGATAAGATATTTGAATTATAGGAAGTCACTTCTAATTATTGAGACTTTATTATCCATAAAGAAGGTAACTTATGCACAAGGCAACCAAATGATTGCATCTACTTTCCAGATTTGTATCTTTCTTTTTATCTTAAAGTTATCTGTTGTTATCAAAGGGCTACTATGTACAAATGTTTGCTTATTCTTTTTTTTTTATTTTATTTTTTTACTTTTTATAATGAGGGACTCTTTAAAAATTTGCCTTTAAAAATTATGGTCTCTAAACTGTACTGGGATTTTCCAGCATATCAGTTGAAACTATTGGCATTTTGATTACCTTAGATATCATATCAATACAAGAGATTTGGATAAGGGTTAATGGATATTTTCAATGGGAAGATTACTGTGGTAGAATCTTTGAAGAATGAGTAAGACACAATTCTTCCCTCTCGCCAACTCTTTCCTCCTTTCCTTTTCCTTCCTTCCTTCCTTCCTTCCTTCTTTCCTTCCTTCCTTCCTTCTCCCTCAAATACTTACTGGCTGCCTCTTCTGGGCTAGGTGCTGCAGCAGCAAAGATAAATTCTATTTAGCCTTGCCCTTAAGCAGCTCACTACCAAACTTGGGGCCTTTAGATGGGGAGAGAAAGGGGAAATACTTGTAAATAAATGAATCCTCACATAGGATAGTTGCTTTAATAGATATTGAGTTTAGGGAGCAGTCAGTTACAAACTCAACTACTCAATTGGGATTCTGCAGAGAGACATGAGTCTCAGTGTTCTATAGCAGCAGTGCTCAGACTTTGTGGTCTCATGATCCTTTTACGCTCTTGAAAATTATTAACCACAAGCTTTGGTTTATGTGGGTTATATTCATTGGTATTTACTGTATTAGAAATTAAGACAAAAATTTAGAATATTCATGTAATTCATGTATGAATTAGCAATAGTAAACCCATTACATGTTAACATAATGTATCTTTTTATGAAAACTACTTTTTACAGAACAGAAATAGTATAGTTACAAATGGTATTGTTTTATATTTTTGTGAATCTGTTCTATGATTAGTTTAAAAGAAGATGGCTGAATTCTTTTTATATACTTATGGCTTTAACCTGTTGTTATAAAACATACCATGTAGTCTCTGGAAGACTTTACTGTACATTTTAGAGTAAATGAGAATGATGACAACAAACCATATCTTTATATTATTGGAATTAGTTTTGACTTCAGGAAGCCCCCTGAAAGGGTCTTGGGGATCCTTAGGAGGTCTTGTGTACTATAGCTTGAGACCACCAAAAAGCATTTGCTGTATATAATGCATTAACTTCTTTTATGCATCTAGAATGGTATGTACTACTTAAAAAACAAAACAAAACAAAACATAGTGTGCTTGATTAGTCACAGGAGGAACTCCAGATGTGAAAGACTATAAGACTGTAACCTCCATGAAGGCAGAGAGATCATTTCTCTTTTTCACTCATTACCCATCACAGGTTCTGACACATAGGTGACTTTCTGGGAATCTCAATGATAGAATATTTTATTTTACTTTAAAGATTTTATTTATTTATTTGATAGAGAGAGATCACAAGTAGGCAGAGAGGCAGGCAGAGAAAGAGGGGGAAGCAGGATCCCCTCTGAGCAGAGAGTCCATTGCAGGACTCAATTCCTGGACCCTGGGATCATGACCTGAGCCAAAGACATAGGCTTAACCCACTGAGCCACCCAGGTGCCCTGAGAGAGTATTTTAATAAGACAGATGTACTTTCACAAGTCACTATAGACCTAGGCAGAATATGGTGAATGCCACAAATAAAAGTTAAGTGTGTGTTGTGGAGTTGGAGGGAGAGGCCATTTTTAACTGGGGTATTAGAAGGGAGTCCTGGAGGAGAGGGCATTGGAGTAGAGTTGTGAAGATAATTTTAGTCGTCAGTGTTGGAATTGGCAAGGTTACTTCTAGAAGAGGAAATACAAGGAACAAGGAGCAGAGTGGGTTTGGGGTTCAGAAGTTTAGGTTTGTGTAATTTAGAGATGGAAGACATGGCAGTTAGAGATATGGTGGACAAAATAGATTAGGGACAGACTGAGGAGATTGTGAGTGATCTATGAAGGAATTTTTAGTCTGTCTTTATAGATAATGAGGAGCTATTGCTATTTTTTGAACAGGCTTAAGTAAATGATTTTGGCAGCAATGTTGAGAGTATGGAGAAGAGAGAGGATGGAAGCAGGATGAGCAGTTAGAGGGAGGAAAGGAATGATAATCCAGTTTGAAGAAGAGATAGTAAGAACCAGAATAAGTGGAAAGGGGTCCAGTAGATAGGAAGGTCTCTGGATTTTAGGTAATTTGGAGTAAGAAGTTATAAAAGAGACAGTGCTTCAGTCAGTAAGGAAGGGAACTACTAAGTTCTTTATGATTTCATTATAAGCCAAACCACAGTATTAAAAAGTAGTTTTACACAGGACCTTGGGCTTTGGTTTTTCCATATGTAGAATATAGAAATGGATTGCTTGCCTCTTTGTGTCACAAGAGTCCATGTAAGGATAAATGAGCTCTTTTGACAGAAAGGCGCTCTATTAATCTAAGCCATCAATAATAAAAATGAGAATGTTTGCCAGGTGCTTTTGCTCTTCTGTTGAAGGCTGCTATGTAAATATGAAATACAGCCTGGACCTATTGTCACTGTTAATAATACTAAAGTCATTACCACAAAATGCCTACGCAGCAAAATTGTTCTCTGTCAATTCTAAAGTGAGAAGATGAAGCCATGCATGAAGTCCATTCTGTTTTGTTTATTGTGAATTTTGCTTACTGTAAACTATTTTCCTGGTTAGTAGAGAAGTCATTTTAATAGTATTTTGATTTCATTTTATCTCATTATTTGCATCCTTCTTTTCTGGTCAGGTTTTCCATCATTATCAAGGCCCTCATTATCCTGACTTTTCTCTGTGCACATGGAACAGCATTTGCTATGCCAGTACTTGTATCTGTGTTCTTGTCAATTGTGGCTCCTTTCATTAATTTAACACATGGCTATATGATATGGTGGTCAAGCATATAAACTCCAGAGTTAGACTGCTTGGGTTTAAATCCAAATTCTGTTACTTTGTATGAGATCCTGGTTAAGAATGTTACTAATAATGGTACCGATCTCATAAGGCCATTGGGAAGGTAATGAACGAAAAGAACAGAGCATTAAGTGCTCAGTAACTGCAAGGCTTTGTTTTGGTTTGGGTCAAATTTATTATCATTATCATCAACATATCTTTTTCCTCATCAGGATCCTTTTCCATACCTTTTTATTTTCTTAAAATTTTTTTTTAAAGATTTTATTTATTTATTTGACAGAGAGAAATCACAAGTAGACAGAGAGGCAGGCACAGAGAGAGAGAGGGAAGCAGGCTCCCTGCTGAGCAGAGAGCCTGATGCGGGACTCGATCCCAGGACCCTGAGATCATGACCTGAGCCGAAGGCAGCGGCTTAACCTACTGAGCCACCCAGGCGCCCCTATTTTCTTAAATTTTATTTTATTTCTTTTTTCAGTGTTCCAAGATTCATTGTTTATGTAACACACCCAGTGCTCCATGCAATACATGCCCTCCTTCATACCCACCATCAGGTTCACCCAACCCCCCCATCCTCATCCCCTCCAAAACCCTCAGTTTGTTTCTCAGAGTCCACAGTCTCTCATGGTTTGTCTCCCCTTCTGATTTCCCCCAACTCCAACTTGTATCAACATGGGTGGGTCTGGAGGAGATGATGCTGAGTGAAATAAGTCAAGCAGAGAGATTCAATTATCATATGGTTTCATTTAATTGTGGAGCATAAGGAATAACACGGGGCCGATCAATCACTTTTTCTTTACTGAGAATAACATTTCTTAGTATTTGAAGAGTATTGAAGAATTCCCCCAATTTTAAATTTTACTTATTTTCCATATATCTGCATTTCTATGTTTTTCTCTCTCTTACTGGGCTTTCTTGTATCTAGCAAATCAAGTACTTAATTCTGCTGTGAATATAAGGGATCCGATAACTTGTTCTAACCATCGGACTGGTATTATTTCCCATGGCACACTGCTGTACTCCCACACAATTTTCCTGTAAAGAGAATTTTTTTTGCCATCTTCCTTTTTTACTCATTCTGTTCTCCAGATCTGTAACAGTCTGTTTCTGTCCTTGCTATTGATCATGTCTCTAAAGGCACTTTCCTATATTAGCTCAGATTCACTGAGATCTATGTGGCGCATATATCATGCCGTGGATATACAGTGTGCATGGCTGGGGCTACAACAGAAACTGCTCTGCTCACCAAACCAAGGCTCGTTTTTTAATTTATGTAAGTACTTTAAGAGTTTTTAGATGACTGTGGTCCTGCTTAGCATTTAGTCAGTTGTTAAATATCTATTACTGTTGTTAAGTAATGTTTATAAATCCTGTGAGTTTTGGTCAAGTATATCATTGGCTGATTCTTCTCTTGTTGTGGTTTCATGGACTGAGTATTCGTCCATCATTTCTCTCTACATTGTCTCTAACTTCTATGGGACAAAAACCAAGTGAAGGCAATGATGTTGCTTCCTATGAAAAATTGATTCATATTTGTTAATAGTGAACCTATTCAAATTATAGAGAGTGGAATGAAAATGATTTTTGAAAATAGCTGCTAACAGAGGAGGAAAAATGATTGGGTCGTAAGGCAAATCAGAATACGTTAGCATTTAATCAGCTTCTTCTTTTACTATTCCAGTATTGAGTATCTGTCTCAATCAGAAACTGTTGAGAAATTGTAGAAATTGTTTAGATGAATATACCAGGAGGGAGTTTCCCTTTTGGAAATCGTGATACTCAAACTGATACTAGGTCACCGAGATTTCAATCTAGCACCTTGGCTTTACCTATATTTCAGAATGGGGTACACTTTAGCCATCTGTTAGTTGTGTGATCTTCCATGTTACCTAGTGCCAGGTCTCTGTTTTCTCATCTGTAAAATGGGACCAACAAAATCATCTGTCTCATAAGGTAGTTCTGAGAACTTAAATTAATTTTCACAAGAGGTATAAGATGTAAGAGATATAAAGTTATTAGAATAGTGCCTGGCACATAACAAAATTTCAATACATATTAGCAAGTATTATTACCTACCTGAAATATGGTGGTTTAGAGCTTGATTCTGTAATCAGATTGGTAGTTTTGAGTTCTAACTCCATCACTTATTGCTTGGGTAGTTTTGGACCCCTCTTATAACTTCTTTGATCCCCTGTTTCATTTTCAGTTCAAACAATGGTGATATCTACTTCACAGAGTTTATGTGAGGAGTAAATGAAAATCATTTAGTATCATTTTCATTGGCTATTAGCTATTATTTTTTTAATCCTTATGACACATCTAGTAATTATAATTACAAATACTTACAGACTACTTAGTCTGAGCCAGGCAATATCACAAGTACATTCTATATCTTATCTCATTTATTCTTCATAATACTCACAATGACGTAGGTACTATTGTTATTATACCCATTTTACAGATGAGCAAATTGAGGTACAAAGAGGTTGGGCAACATGTTCAAGCTGTAACAGTTAGTGAGTGACAGCGCAGAATCTGTTAACTTCTGCATTGTACTTTACTGCCTCTTGTGAAAATAAAGAAAAAATTTGAATATGATGCTTGGAGAATAAAATTAGGCTGTCAGGCTAATGATTGAGGTTTTCACTGTGTCCTATCCTCTTTCAACCTCAACTCTGTTCATATAGGGACATAAACCTGGTTAAAATGAAGGTTAGGAAGTAACACTAAAGAAGAAAAGAAGGTGAGATGGCATCATGAGAGGGGAACCTGAATTCTCTGTGGTTATGTAAGGGAGTGAAGTCTCCAGTCTTTTTTTACCCAAGATAAGATCCCGCTGTCTCGGGGATGCAGTGAGAGCAGTGTTTACACAAAGACTTTTGGTCGCATTTCACTTCAACTTCTTCCCTTCCTGGCTGCTTGCCTCAGTCACTGCGTGACACTGTCTGAGGCCCCAAGCGACTCTGCACATTTACCATTTCTTTCCTTTCAGTTTTTGAAATCTTGTGTTGTTGGGATTGATGTTCTGGTGACAGTTGAGATGACTTTGGTCTGCAACCCTGCTCTTACATCCTGTATGGTATATGATATAGTAGTCACCGACAGCAGGGCATCGCGCCCAAGGGCTTCCTCTTTCCAGCCACACAGATCAGATCCACATTTCCAATCTGACACTGGGCAAGCTATGGAAAAGGTAGAGAGCTGGGGAATGTATGAAAAAAAAATGGTCTATAAAATAGTACTCTGCTCTTTATGTAAGTGAGATGATGTACATGGACATGGTTTTCAGATTCTCATTTTCCCTGCAAATGTAACATTAAAAAATAATTTCCATAGAC
Organism: Mustela nigripes; assembly: GCF_022355385.1. NCBI lineage: Eukaryota > Metazoa > Chordata > Mammalia > Carnivora > Mustelidae > Mustela > Mustela nigripes. The sequence continues at coordinate 150,619,306 of NC_081557.1, read as the reverse complement.
ATTCTGAGAAGAAGAAAAGCAAGGAATTAGTCAAGGAAAGTAAGGAGAAGAGGAGGTGTTGCATTATTTGTTAAAGGAAGTATGGTCTGGGGGTGCCTGGGTGGCTCAGTTGTTAAGCATCTGCCTTTGGCTCAGGTCATGATCCCAGGGTCCTGGGATCGTGCCCTGCCTCGGACTCCCTGGTCAGCAGGAAGCCTGCTTCTCCCTCTCCCATTCCCTCAGCTTGTGTTCCCTCTCTCACTGTGTCTGTCTCTGTCAAATAAATAAATAAAAATCTTAAAAAAAAAAAAAGAAAATACAGACTGGAATGGAGGAAACTGGAATCTGAGCAATTGGGCTGTTGGAAAATGCAAGTAGATATTGGAAATGCAAAGATGTTCAGGGTAAAATGACCAGCCTGATGTGTTGGAATATTTGGACAAGCCGGTGGGGCTTGAATGCCAGGCAGAAGATTCTAGATGATATCCAGTTTGTCTCAGTCCATCCCCAGCATCAGGGCTTTCAATCCAGAAACAGATTCGCAGGGTAACACAGAAAATTAAAAAGCAATATTTTCTTTTATTATGTGTAATGTAGCAGTGGTGGATTACTTGATAGCTCTTGATCTAGGCATTAATACAATGGCTATTTGTGGTAGTCCTTCTTTCTTCCTGGGTTGCAAGCTTGGCCTAGATTATCCATTCATGTTGCAGGTAGATGCCACCATCTAAAGGACCCAGAATTCTCATCACTTCTTTCCATTTCCCCATTCTCTCTCTGGTGTGAGACAATTTATTCTTTATGACTCTGAAACACAAAGGGGCTTATTACACATTTTCTTCTGGATATCCACTCATGTAAGTGTGAACAGAGACCTTGAGCAGTTTCTGAGGAGCCTCCATCTGAAGTGTTTCAGATATGATTTGCTTTTCTGAGGTGATAGGAGTGACTATCAACTCTTATAACTAGTGCAGAAACTGCTTCTGAATTTGATCTATGATAAGACTTCTAGCTACATTAAACTTACTGTGCAGGAATAAAGGCCATCTGGAGGTATTGTCAGTTAGGACAGATTTGGTTTCATTTATTCCTTCAATAAATATTTATTGACACTACTGTGTGCCAGGTTCCTTTGTAGCTGTGGGGATGCTGTAATGAATATAATAGATTAAAAAATCATCCCTGGCTTCAAGAGTCCTTTCTGGTTGAAACAGACGATACATCAGATGGATAACTAAAATATATTGTATATTAGATGGAGGAAATTGTCAGAAGAATGTTAAAGTGGGAGGTTGGTTATGGAGTATGGTGTACGGTTATGATTTTAACTATGGTAGCCAGGGAAGGCATCTCCAGAAAGTCATGGAACAAAGACCTTATTTCATATGTCCTCATAGGCTTGTGTTCCTCCCTCTTTGTAATTCCACATTTGTCCCTTCTGAAGTTGTATACTTAATAAAAGTGAAAGCACTTCCTGGATAAATGTTCTAAGCCTTATCTTCTTGGATAAGACATTTTATGTAAGGGTTTGTCAGTAGCCCTAATTGCTTGGTAGATCCTCCAAACAAATCTCAAGAATCATTTATAGGAGAAAGTAGGGTTGTCAAATTTAAGTTAAATCATTTAATTCTGATTAAGACAAGTTTTCAAACAGTCACAATGGTTTAGCTTTCCCCAAATACATCTACCAATAGTTTAAGGGAAAACCATTTAAAACTTTTTTTTTTATATAATTTTTTATTTTATTTTTATCCCCAGGGGTACAGGTCTGTGAATCACCAGGTTTACACACTTCACAGCACTCACCAAAGCACATTTACTATCTCTCTCTTCCATGAAATTGATTCTGCCTCTCCTTAGAAATTATCTGATATTAATTTATAGAAGTAATGTCATATTCTTGTTGTTTTCTAAAAATTATTACGTGGCATTCCCATGTTCATTTATAATTTGGTATTACATGGATTTCAACACAAATTATGCTTTTCTTTTTATGTAGAAAAGGTTTTGATTCTCGTTTGATTTTTCTCCACTAATTTCCAACTCAAGATGGCATCTCTGCCACCTTCCACTCACATATACTATATATGAGTAATTTGGCAAATCCATTGTAGAGGGAGGGAGGGAGAGAGGGAGAGAGAGGAAGAAATAGGAGAGGGTGAGAAAGTGACTTTAAGTATTTCAGTAAAATATGAGAAATATTATTATCAGCTGGGCTATAGTATTTTTTGTGGACATATGACAGGGCTACTGAATGTAGTTTAGATGTCAGGGAAGACCTTCTTGAGTAAAAATAGTTGGGTAGGAATTAACCAGATGAAGGAGGGGGTTGGTGGAGTGGGAGAAAGTTCCAGACCGAGGAAACAGCATTTGTGAAGGTCTATAGGGGAAAGTTGTATGCGAGAGAGAGGATAGTAAATGATGCTTATGAAGTATGCCAAATTACATTATGAAGAGCTTTATCCTCCATGTTCATTAGATGCAGAAGAGTTTTAAACAAAGGGTTGAAGACTTGATCATATTTGAGTGTTAAGAGAATGCTCTTTTGCTGTGTGGAAAATGTTTAGAAAAGGCTACTACTGATGGTAAAGGGACAACGTGGCTGTTGTAGGGGTCCAGGAGAAACACAAAGGTGGCCTGGCCTGGCTCTGTAGAGTCAGAAGAGAAGGCGGGTGTGTTAGAAGGATATTTAGGTAGTAAGTAAGAATCTGCAGCATTTGGAAAATGAGGAGAATGAGAGAGTCAGACACGATTCCTGATGCTGGCTTGTGTGGGTGGTGGCTGCAATTTTAGAGGAAGAGAACACTGGGGGAGGAGCAGGCTTGGAAGGAAGATGAATTCAGCTGTGGTCATGTGGAACTTGAGCTACCCTGTAGGCAGTTGCCTGTGTGTGTTTAAAGTTTAAGAGACAGGCGTGGGCCACAGATTATGTTTAGGCTTCATCAACAAGCAGGACACTGTAGCTTGGGAGAAGAGAGAATCTAGGGAGAAGACTTGATGAATACTGACAGAGAAGTAGGAGGGTAGTAGTAATAAAAATGATAAAAGCTAAAATGTCAGAATGTCTGGGTGGCTCCATTGGTTAAGCGTCTGCCTTCAGCTGTGGTCATGATCTCGAGGTCCTGGGATCAAGTCTTGCCTTCAAGCGTCCTGTTCAGCAGGGGGTGGGGGAGTCCTGGTTCCCCCTCTACCTGCCACTCCTCCCTGCTTGTGCACTTGCATGCATGCACTCTCTTACTCTCTCTCTGACAAATGAAAAAAATAGGAAAAAAAGGCTTAAAGGTATATGACATTTACTGTGTGCTCAGATTGTTTCATGCACTCTTACACATGTTAAATAAATAAATTTAACCTTCTCAAGAGGTGCTTACTGGTATCCCTGATTTTATACATGGAAAATATGTGGTTTACAGACCATCACACGGCCTGTATGTTGCAGAGCTGATTTTAATCTAAGTAATCTCACTTCAGAGTTTGTGGGTTCTTTCTCTACATTCTTCTGAAAACTGTGGGCATGTGCTATCTGGAAATTCTGGGAAGGGAAGGAGTCACTAGCATTGTCATTGTCCAGAGGCCAAAATCAGGGCCCAAAGTTGTTCATTAAGCTCAAAGACATTTGCCCTTAATGAGAACTTGTTTGCTGTTGTGGTGGTCCAAGAAGATGGGTCTCAATAGGTTGAGGGCTCATGTGTAGATTTAGCAAATGAAGACAGCAAGTAGAGATGATGCTGTCTAGCAGTCTGGCTGGGAAGGTGAGGAGAGTAGAGTTGGGGAATTCTAGATGACAGACTTGAGAGAGGGAAAAAAGTCACAGACACGACTTGATATGGAGATAGAACAGAGGTTCTTCATGAGAGCAATAAATTTGTGAAATGTTGTTTTTTGTTTTGTTTTGTTTTGGAGGATGCAGATATAGCCTAAAATACTCATAAAACAATCTTTGTCGATAAATTATAGAATTTTTTGTTTTTAAAAAATCTCTGCAGCTATACAGTGTTTAGTTGACTATCAGTACCCATCAGTCAGCAGCATTAAATTGCGTTGCAAAACCAATGGCCAGAAACATACTGATTTGTGACTTCTCTCTTAAGAACCAGGGGAGCAAATACATTAAAAATTTTAAGCAGACACAAAATGGAGTGCTCTCACCCAGGACAAATGACAATCATCTTTTAGTACATTTTACTCCATTTGCTCACTTCTTTCCATTTATTAATCTGAAATTATAGATGGCAAAGATTGCCTTGGGGAAGTTTTCCTAAAAACTACTTTTCCTTGTAACTTCAAATCTAACTTATTTTTGACTTAAGTCTTTTGTCTAGAAGGTCAGCTGGACCACCATACCTGCTATTACCTCCAGATTATTAAGGAGTTCTTGTGAAATATTTTGTGGAAAGTTACAGCCTGAACTGGCCTATTTCTCTGTGGGAATTTAGGACACAGGAAAATGTCACAGATGCCACAGTGGAACTATGCTGTGTCAAACCACACGCATTACCTTCATACAAAGGTGACTGGGAAATGTTCTCTAAAATTCTATGTAATTTGTTGGGTGGCATTCATTCCTTTTTCCATTACAGAGAGAGCTGAGATTACGGAGGGTACTTTTAAAAAAATTTTTTTAAACTGAATCTGAAAGGTGTGTTGGTTCCATAAGTTTCTTCCTTCCCTATCTTAGATCATCATGAGACTGATTAGCTTGTGACTTGTTTTTAGAATAATTAAAAAAAAAACCTCCCTACTGATGACAGGTGATTTATAAAATGATGCATTTAAATGTAAAGTTGCATATACTGTAAAGTTTTACATAGAATAAAATTTATTTAAAGTTTAATTAAATTTGTTTAAACATAAAATGCACTTAAATGTAAACTTTTATTATTTTTAATGCTTTAATTTACTTATACCTCTAGTTTGTGTCTTTTGAAACATCCATAGCATATTTGCATATTATTTGGAGGGAAAAAAACCATGTGCGCCATTAGTGGAGCTTTGCTATTTGGGCTAAACTTTCATTTTTAGGAAAACAATATAAGATTATCAGTTAGTCACTTAAGAGTCCTATTTCCACATTAATAAAGGAAAAAGGAAGAGGAAGCAAGATTAATCATAGAAAGATACAGTTAAGGATTAAGTGAATTTTAGTTATAACTCAGCAAAAGCATAAGCTAAACCAGTTAAATAATACTTTTGGTGTTTTTTGTTTTTAAACAGGCCTTGTAGATAATTATACTTGCTGAATCACTTATCATGTTATACATTTCCCCCACATTAACTACAAAACATATTTCATGAGGTTCATTTCACGATTGATTTGTTGCTCTTAATAAAAAATGCTTGAGCCGTCCCCTGTTGAAAGAATTCAGTGACTGTTTGCTTGAGGAAACTCTCAGTACCTGCTCTTTTTTGAATGAAAAAAAAAAGGGCAATGAAGCCAACTGAGAACATTTTTCTTGTCAGTTCAGCGACCAATCATGAGAGTGAATGAACACTTATGTTCTCATGCTGTACCTCTTAGTGGTCTTTCCTGAGCATGATAAACAGAGGTGTGTTTTTCTCCCCACTCTGGCTTATTAGACTATACTCTTGAACTTACAGGCTAACATAAGGGTGAAGAGGGGACTCTGCAATTATATGCAAACTTGAACGTGGTTATACATCATGTTCAAGACATACGCTATGTTCTCTATCTTGCCTGTGTGCCATTAGGTAAGGGAATAAATATCCCTTCCCCATTTTGGCGGCTGCCTGCCTTGTGTAAAATTGTCTCCTTCTTTGGAAAAGCCCGTTTTCTGGCTTCATGCTTTATTTAGTGAGAGTTTGAGAAAGTCTTTGTTTTTAAGAACCTTCCTGATGGTTTAAGTCAACCTTGAGAGAGGGAGGCATTGTTCTTCTTACTGTCCTCACATCTCCCTCTCTAGCTTCCCCATAAAGATTAGTAGTTATCTCAGATGTTTAAAACATATATAGTGACCTGCACTCTGTCTCTGAGTTTATAGATTTGTTATAGGTCATTTGCAAAATTGATATGCTGCTTGTCAGTATTTGTTTCATTTTTAGTAAATTTTTTTTCAAACTATTATTCATCCAACAGAGAGTTACTGAGCATCTGTTACACGGTAGGCATTATATATTAATGCTAGGATGAACATGAATAAAAGAGATCATCTATATGGCTTATAGATGATCTCTTTGTATCTAGAAGGAACACCATCAAGTATATTATACAAATTTAATTAGTTTAGGATTTTGACAATAAATTCAAAATACTTAACCTATCATTATGACCATGTCAAATTAACATGTAGAAATGAAAACAAACTCCTTAGCCATGATTCCTATAGCTTTTCTTTAGTTTTCAGTAGAAGATCCCCCCACATGTAGAAGAGCAGAAAGGGAAAAGTAATGACAAAGATGAAATTTATCTTGAAAATCTGTTGCTTGCATCTGCTTTTGTTTCACTCGTGGGTAGTTTGTAAATCCTGTTCAGTTGAGTTCATAAAGCGAGGAGGTTCCTGAGTTTCTCACGAACTTCTACCTGAACACAGAGAAACTAAAAGTAAGTGCTATATTATGATTACATTAATTTCAATAGAGAAACACTTGTTATTCTGAACAACCAGCACAATATACCTCTATGTGAATTCTTATGAATGCTGATGCTTATTTTAAGGGATAAAGGTACAAATATACTCATACTTATACAAAGCATGTACACATATATTCTCATGAGTTCTCACTGGTGGCTCACCCTAACTGAACTTTTCTCAATTAAAGATGCCAAACTCTATTAAATTAAAGATCTAGAAAATAGATGCCTCTGTCTCAGTCCTTATTCAAGTAAGATTTAATTGTTTTACTTCTTTACTTATATTTATAACTTGGGGTATAATAGCAGTTGAAAATAATAGAAGACATTCTTAAAATATGATGGGTTTTCCCAAAAGGGTACTTGCCTACCTGCCTTCCTTCCTTCCTTCCTTCCTTCCTTCCTTCCTTCCTTTTCATTTTAGGAAGACAGAAATGAGGTGACTTGTAAAGACCAGAGAATGAAGTTATATTAAAACTAGGAGAAGAAAAAGCAAATTTGTGATTGAATTTCTGCACAAGGGTAGGGCAGATGGCACAGTGAAGAGCCCGAGTGATAGGAAGAGGCAGAGAGGAGAGTAGTCACAGTGTTGTTAAGCCCAAGTTGGGATATCTTATTGCTGCTAGCCTAGACTAAGCTCAGGACCTTGTCTTTGCTTATGGTAATAGGCTGTGGAGAGTAAAAGGCATCTTTCTCTTCATAACTAGTGATAGTTTCCTATTTAAATAAAATTGTAATAGTGCAATTTAGCATGTAGGTAATGTGCCTTTAAAAGCTCTATAGTTGTGGGCACCTGCGTGGCTCAGTTTGACTTTTCGTTTTGACTCAGGTCAAAATCTCAGGGTCATGAGATTGAACTTTGTGTCGGGCTCCGTGCTGAGTGCAGTCTGCTTGAGACCTTTTCTCTGTCCCCATCCTTTTCCCTCACCCCTGCCCATGTGAGTGCTCTCTCTCTCTGAAATAAATAAAATGTATAAAATCCCTATAATAATAATAATAATAATAATAATATTATGAAAAATGGTAGTACTAAGATATCAGTGAATTAAAAACTTACATGCATTCACCAACTAATTAAATATGTTTAAATACATCTATGTTTGTGGAGCATCTTTTATTGATAATAGAACTTATTTATAACATTTTATAAATATTAAATAACTATCAAGATTTTGGAAAAAATAGTATTTAAAATGTACAGTATTATGCTACTTAATTAGCATATGCAAGATACCACGATCATGTTATTTTTCAAAGAACTGTATTTAAGGGACACCTGAGTGGCTCAGTTGTTAAGTGTCTGCCTTCGGCTCAGGTCATGATCCCAGGGTTCTGGGATCAAGCCCGGCATCAAGCTCCCTGCTAAGGAAGCCTGTTTCTCCCTCCCCACTCTCTCTGCTGTGTTCCCTCTCTCACTGTGTCTCTCTCTGCCAAATAAATAAATAAAATCTTTTTTTTTTAAAAAAAGAACTGTATTTAATGCAAGAGTGAAACAGGTGAATGTTTAAATATTTGCAAAGAAAGTAGTGATATAAGTAATTCAGAGAAAAATGTCAGATACTACAAGATAGAATTCCCATGAAATTTTACTGGTTAAAACACCATGTTGGTTCCGACTGAAGAAAAAAATTGTAGTTTTTAAACCTCAGGTTGAGGAAATCTGTACTAAAAAGAAAAAAAAATTAAGGTATTCAGTATTTGGTAAACTTTACTTGGAATATTAAAGGTTCCCAAGAATTGTGAAATTTAATGAAGATTTGAGTTTAAATCAGATGGACTACGTACTACATAATATTTTAAAAGTTCTTGTGTATTACATGTACTCCTGTCACACAGTTATAAAAAAGTTCTTAAAGTAGATTTAAGAATGCTAAAAGTATCGCTTCTCGGCTTTTTGGCCAAGATCAAGTGAAGAATGCTGAAAGTAATATAACAAGTAAGAAGTTGGCTAAATACATTCATTGTATAGATTTGAAGTCAAGTAAGCATGTATATTTCCTGTGCTACTAGGCATATTTATACAACTGTTAGCATGGACAATTTATTCCATTATTTGTTAGCAATTTTGTCTCCATACTGAATGTGGTTGACTTTTAGTTATTATTTGTTATTGCTTAATTTTCTTCCTAGTAGTAGAAAGATCTATAGACTTGTACTTGGTAGCTTTTCAGCTATTTCACCTTAAAAATGTAGTATAAATTGACCACAGATGACTCTAGTAATATACTACTCTAAAGGGAATTTGGTCTGTAAAACACCTTGCTTTTTAAATACTCAGGGAGAGTTGCAAGAGAGAGGGAGAAGCTATAGTGAACCATCTTGCCTTTAAATCCCTTCTAGATCACTCTTGCCCTGGCTACGATCCTCACCACCTCTCAGTTAAACCACTGCAGTTGTCTCCCTCCTGGCCTCTGCCTCAGCTCTCTACCCACTTGAATCGATGAGACACTGATGTCAGAGTTAAAACACCATGTTGGTTCCGACTGAAGAAAAAAATTGTATATTTCTAAAATATATTGGACAGGGGCACCTGGGTGGCTCAGTGGGTTAAGCCTCTGCCTTCAGCTCGGGTCATGATCTCGGGTCCTGGAATCGAGCCCCGTGTTGGGGGGGGCTCTGCTCAGCAGCAAGCCTGCTTCCCCCCCTCTCTCTATCTGCCTCTTTGACTACTTGTGATCTCTTTTTGTCCAATAAATGAATAAAATACAAAAAAAAATTGGACATATCTTCTTTCTGTTTACATGCATCCAACAGGCTTTTCCCCTGAATTCCAAATTTCTTACTACAGTAGCCAAGTCACATTAGTCTTGCCAGCCTTATTTACTGTCCTTTTGAATCTGAAGTTGGTTATTCCCTGAACAAGCTTTATCCTTCCATGCATTTCCTTCTGACTGGAATATTCTGTGCTTCCTAATTCCAGTTTTTGGGTAATGACATTCATTTTTCAGTGTCACTGACTCCTTGAAGGCATTTCTGGACATTTTCTCACTTAGCAAAAGTAATGCTCTTTTTATTTATTTATTTATTTATTAAATCCCCAGAGCTCTTTTGACTAAGAAATTTCTCAAGGGTAGGATTATTTTCTTCTTACTAGTCCTCTGGTGTACTGTATGAACCTATTAGGTGATCAGTAAATATTGGTTGACAAATGATTAAATTCTGCATGGGGTTTTTGGCTTATAAATTCATTATATATTCTTTTATTTGCATATAATTTATCTATTTGATACTTGTTAAATATATATTAGTAATCTAAGTGATTGTATCATTCAGGAAAATATTAAGGTGAAATGAATTAAGGCACAAGAATCTACTGTATTTTAAGCAAAATTGTATTTTACTTAGAAAAAACTTTTAACTATGACAAAATAATGTTCTGATTTAAATTTTATTTTAAAACTTCAGGTATAGTCAAATCTTTCTAAAATCTATGTGAATTCCTAGATCTAAGGACATGTGTTTTACATAATAAACATTCAAAAACACTTAAGACCATGTTTTCATGAAATTTGAGAAGTATCTCATGTCATACTCACCTAAAGATTGCTGAATAGTATTATTTGTTGATAATGTTAATTCAAGAAATGAGAGATAGCATAGTATGGTGGTCAAACAAAATGACTTTAGAATCAAAGTGGGTTTAAATAGTAAGTTTAATTATTACTAGAATAAATTTGAGAAGTTACTATGCCTCAATTTGATTTTCTTTTAAATGGAGATAATAATGATAGTCTTCATCAGGAGATTGTTTTGTGAATTAAATGATTTATTTCATGTAAAAGTACTTGGACAGTAAGGCACTTTCATATCATAGCTAATGCTTACTGATTTTCCAGTAAGGTCAGTAAACATTAGCTATTGTTATTATTCATAAATTACTTTGCTCTTTTCCTCCATGCTCTGTGAAATCTCACTTATTCAGTTATTGGTATAGTGTTCTTTATCCTTTTGTAGGAGTATTTTCCAGCTCAAATGACAACTTTAGTTGGAAACTCAGAAATACAGAAGGTTGAATTAAAATTACAATGAAAGGAGAATTGAAAATTAGAAATTAAATTGAACTTCCTATTTCCCTTGTATAAAAGTTCATATCTAAAACAGGTTGCTGGGGCACCTGGGTGGCTCAGTGAGTTAAAGCCTATGCCTTCGGCTCAGGTCATGATCCCAGGGTCTTGGGATTGAGTCCCGCATTGGGCTCTCTGCTTCAGCAGGGAGCCTGCTTCCCACCCCACTCTGCCTGCCTCTCTGCCTACTTGTGATCTCTGTCAGTCAAATAAATAAACAAAATCTTTGAAAAAAAAAAAAACAGTTTACAATTTAGAAGTCAATATGCACTGAGTACCATAGCCAAAGTATGAGAGCCTGTGCAGAATATGAACTAAAAAATCATCCTAAAATGGACAACTCTTTTGATGAAGAGCAAATTTTTAAAATATGTTTTAGAGGGTATTCAGATTTCTAAGTAGGTGAGGAAATTTACAGACAAGGGTTCCTGACAAGGGGACTAAGAAGTAGGGAAAAACAAATTGATTAATAATGCTCTTTATGATAGAATTTTTATGATAGATTTTATAGAGAGTATGACTTTTTATGTTTCTATCCATAATCATTAGATTATTTGAACAAAATGAACAGAAGATAATTCCTCAGAGGAAGGAGAGATGAGTCTGAATAAATGACACTATTAATATCTTCCCAACTTTAACCATACCTCTGCCTAAATACTACCTTTTTTCCCCAGACACCTCTTTCTAGTAACTGTCAGAAGTTGAGTCCATAAACTAAATATAATGAAGGTGATATAGTGTAAGGCGTTTGAAAACAGACTATTACTTGGATTCAAATCTTGTTGCTGCCATTTACAAGTTTTATGATTTGGGCATTTTTGACTACATTACATCTGTTTTCTATGTAAAATGAGGAGAACAATAGTGCATAAGAGATAATGTTATGGGGCGCCTGGGTGGCTCAGTGGGTTAAGCCGCTGCCTTCTGCTCAGGGTCCTGGGATCAAGCCTCACATCAGATTCTCTGCTCAGCAGGGAGCCTGCTTCCTCCTCTCTCTCTGCCTGCCTCTCTGCCTGCTTGTGATCTCTCTCTGTCAAATAAATAATAAATTTAAAAAAAAGAGAGATAATGTTGTGTGGACTGAGTGATAAATGTATGGGTCTAGTGTCTAGCACATAAGCAGTTAATAAATTTGGTTATCATCTTTATATCTTGTTAATTCTGCTATTAAACTAGCTTCTATAATGTCTAATAAGACCATTCTCTTTTACGCTAATATTGCTTCTCTAAAACAACAGTTTAGAAACTTTGCACCTAAAACAAAGAGAAGCTGTACAATATTTTCAAGTGTACCACTTAGAATGGGTCAATAACAGACTAAGTATTTGTTCAATCCTGAATTTCAATGATGGCAAAGAAATATTCCTGCAATAAATGATATCAAGTAATGAATATTTTAGAAGGGAGTTAACTTCTCTTTAGATTAAGATAGGCATTGTTTTCATGCATACTTTTTCAACGTATATGTTGTTTGGTCATTTAAGACTCTTAAGTATCCCAGAATCAACTTATGAGTTTGTACATAATAAATAATATAGTATTGACTATCATAGTAATAATTTTTGATAATTCTATTATTATATGGCATCTTCTAGCCGGGTGCTGGTACTGCAGGGACTATGGCCGAGAATTCTGTCTGTCATTAGTGCAATTCTTTCCAAATTATGTTATCTTCTCTCTGGGACTTTCAGGTTTTGTTTAGACTGTCATAGGGAGGTTGTGATTATAAAATCTGGTAGGCCTGTCTTTAACTCTGATTCTAACATTTACTTGAATGATCTTGGACAAGTTAGTTCTCCAAAATGCTCAATGCGAATTGGTGAGGTATAAATATGATTTTATATATATACAACATTTGGCCCAGTGTCTGGCACAGCATTGGCAAACACTATTTCTAATTTATTTCAGATTTGTAAGTTACCTGGGGTGCCTTTATAATGGAAATGAAATGTGAGGCCACATTGAGAGGTTTAGAGATTACACAGATCTTGCTCCTGAGGGACCATAAAGAAGATAGCAGAGAGAAAGTTTACCTTTTATTAGCAGCATTTTCTGTCCAGCATGTGTGGTGGATTTCAACTACATCTCCTGCTATGATAAATGCCATTTCTCAAAATGAACTTTTTTTTTCTATGAGATCTAGAGAATAACTTTTTTCTTTTCCTGGCCTGACCATATTCAATTTGGAATGACCCTGGTGAGCACCTAGGCTACAATTATTGACTGTAAATTGTCCAGGAAAGAGAACTGGGGCTTCTCTGGGCCCACGGGTGGGCCAGTAATAAGATGCTGTGATAGTACAGGGGATAATATTTATCTGATACAAACCCTCTGAAACAAACAGCAGCTATTGCTACTGACATTTCAGAACTAGGTAGTCAGTCCTGTGAACAAGTGTGGACTTGAACTTGAATTCTTCCATGGCAGTGCCTCTTAGATACTGATTCTTTTTCCTTTTTAACTTAAGTAGAAGGCTTTTAGACTTCTGTATATGCAACAGTCAGGTCAGTTGCCTCCTCCGGGCCAATTAAGTTATGTTAGAATTCATAACTTCATGTCTCCTTTTTTTGTACTGTCTTATTCTCTGAGTTACATAAATAGAATCTCTGCAGAATGTGTGCTAGAATTCTCTGCAGAATGTGACTAGATTATGTTCTAAAATATTTCACATGTAAGGGATTCAGTCTCCTGAGAAATGAGAAGCTGATGAAGAAAAGAAATTTCAAGGGCAAACAAATGCAAATTTTTCAGATCTGTAAACAAAATTGTCGGAAGCTGTTCCTTAAATGGTTTCTCATGACTCAAAACATGCCATAGTGCTGTTTAAATATGTGCATTAATTTGGGGCTATAGTTTAGTTACTATAGATCAAGGCAGATGATTTTATGGAATTATGAACACTTGATTAACTGTGGTATTTAAAATTTATCTGATAATTCTTTATAGAGCTTCATTTTATTTTTTTATTTTTTAAAAAGATTTTATTTATTTATTTGACTGACAGAGATCACAAGTAGGCAGAGAGGCAGGCAGAGAGAGAAGGGGAAGCAGGTTCCCTGCTGAGCAGAGAGACTGATGTGGGGCTCAAGCCCAGGACCCTGGGACCATGATCTGAGCCGAAGGCAGAGGCTTAACCCACTGAGCCACACAAGCACCCCCAGATCTTCATTTTAAAAGGAGGTATATTACAAATGAAAGCAGTGCATATCTGTCTTAGAGTTACAAAACAGGTTTGCAATTTGTGTAAGATGTTTGGTAAATCTACCCACATAGATTCCTTATTATACAAAACTAAGTCACTGCTGTCATTCTTTCTGGCAATAAAAGTAGATACTCTACTTGATTTAGTATGAGATTATTTGGGGACCTGGAATAGACATAAACATCACTCCTGAAAATGTGAACCAAGTAAAATCACTGCAGCCTCTCACTTAAGGTTTGGAAATATAAGAGGCTGTAATTGGAATTACCTTCTAACAAGCAAGGTGTAGAGGAACCTTATCTATTTGGTCTCATAATTTCTGAACTATGGATTGGGAGATCTATTTTTGAATTAAAGACTATGTTGATTTGAATAACATACCTAGTCTGACACTTGTATTTTACAGATGTGAAAACCACAGAGTTGACAGGTTAATTGATTTGTCCAAAGCCATGTAGCTTCTTGGTAACAGAGCTAGTCTCTTGCTTCCCCAAACCCTCTTTACATTGATTAGTCATTACTTTCAAATGTCTCCTCTAAGGAGATAAATTTTCAGAAAATTAGAGTCTGCAGCAGAGATTAAGGAGGGCCTGGGTATAAGTACTGTATTTTGGAGGTCATTCTGAAGGACAGGAGTGAGGGAGAGGGAGAATAAGAGAGGGAACAACGAGTCTGCCACGGGCAGCTGGGGCTCCTTTGGTTAAGACCTCCTGAGAGGCAAGCATGAAGTATTTCAAGGATGTTTGTTTAAAGACCTGAGCCAGAAGAAGCATTTGGGAACAATGGCTGCTGTCCCTTGTTGGTTGAAGGTTGTCCCTGAGGATATTAACTCCTCCAGCACTTTCAGGCTGAGGTTGCTCAGAGACCCAGCTGGCTTTGTTGGAGTTAGAGAAGACCTGGAGTGAGAGAAGAAAGACAATACATTTCCCATTCTTTATTCACAGTCTTTCAGTTGAAATTATGTATCAAAACACATCTAGCATTTTAGTATCTTGAAACTTTGACCTGAAGAGTGAGTGTTGATGATCCCTTCTGCTATTTAACTTCTGAGACATCCTGTGACTCACTGGTTCAATAAATGTGGCCATTTCCCCTTTTCCATGTCCAGTTAGAAGGACATTTTATGGATAATCCAGGTGGTACTACTTTGGTTTTCAAGTGAAGAATTGATATAAAAAGCGGTTAAACAATCTGCTCTGATTCCAGAACTACTAACGTTTTTCCTTCCCATTTATACTGCCTGATTATTTAGCTTTTCAAATGGATTTTCTTACAGATTATCGAACCATTAAGTTCTATAGATAATTTGAGTTGCATTGGTTAAGACAATCTAATGCAGCCAAATTTTTATAATTCTAAAATTTTCCTTGATTTTTTTTTGTGTTTTAGTAGGTTTCTCCATACACCCCAAATAACAGTACTCCTTGAAAAAAAAAGTGATATACATAAGTTCATGTGATTTCTTTTAGAATTTTATTTTATAGTGATTATTGATATTTCATATTCTTCATAAAATCAACCCTGAATAGATTAGAGGCTCTATTGGGTTGTATAATGTATCTTCAAAATTCATGTCTACCTGGAAGCTGTGAATGTAATTTTATTTGGAAATAGTGTCTTTGCAGATGTAATCAAGTTAAGATGAGATTATGTTGGATTAGGGTGGGCCCTAAATCCATTGTGACTGGTGTTCTTATAAGAGGAAGTAAATTTGGACACAAAGACACAGACACATGGGGAGAAGGCTATGGAAAGACAGGGGCAGAGATGAAGTGATGCATCTATAAGTCAAGGAATGCCAACATTGCCAGCAGGCATCAGAAGCTAGAGGAGGCAAGGAAGGATCCTGCCCTAGAGATTTCAGAGACACCATGGTTTTGCCAACGCCCTGAGTTATGACTTATAGCCTCCAGAACTCTGAGAGAATAAATTTCTGTTGTTTTAAACCAAGCTTATGGTACTTTAGGGCAGCCTGAGGAAACTAATACAGATGCTAAGATAGTGTGGCAAATAATTTTCAGGATTATTTATAGTATCCATATCTATCCTGGGAGAGCTATGAGGGCAATCAGTCAATACTGGTTCTTGAGTACTAAACAACTGCTCAGGACCATTTTAGAATGATAAGAGGGTACAAAGGAAGAAGACAGAGTTTTAACTCTCAAGGAATTCATTGCTGATTTCTGGAGATAAAACAAACATTATAAAGCAGAAAGCATAATTAGTAGATAATGTCATACTGACTAGAAGTGCTGTAAGATTTCAAAGAAGGAAGGCTTGCTTGTGTTTCAACAGTGCATTTGAATCCAGCCTAACATGGTGGCAGGACTTGTAAAGGAGAGCACAGGAGTGAATGGAGGCCATCTTCTAGGGAGAGGAGAGAGCATAAACAAAAGCACAAAGGTGGGAAAGAGCTTCATAGGCAGCAAGGTGATCTCACTGGAATGGAGGTGAGAAAATTGGGAACAGGGAAGAAACTAAGATGGAAGAGGAAGAGTAAGACTGCCCAGAGTCATAGTAGTGTTCCAGAAAACTTGTGATGACAGATGGTTTTAGGACACAACTTTATCAGGTGATAAAATGTGCTGTGTGGTAGTAGTGGACACCCCTCTTGGGGGGAATATCCTGTTTTGAGTTTGCCAATAACCCACGGTTTTATGGCTTCTAGTAGGATATAGCTCTTGTTGGGTCTCACATTGGATTAGACCAGAGCATGAACTCAGATTGCTGGATTCAGAGTCCAGAGTACTGACCATTATACCATGGTAACCCCTAGATCAGAGCTTGAAAACTGATTTATTTTTTGGCAGGGTCCATGTATAGTAAGGTCATAAGTCATATAGTAAGGCATAAAAATTTTAAATATTAATTAGTAACCATTTAAAATCCAGAGATTTACCTATTTATATAAAATTATAAAATCTGAAGCATCAGGTGGGCATTTCTATCATGGCAACAACCAGCTACAGTTATTGCCATTTAGATGGTTTCTGTGTTGTCCAAGTTGCCCAGAACCAACTCAGCTGCCCTATGCATCTCTGACACTTGTTTAGCCCCTGGGGGCATTTGAATTTGCAAGCCCCGGACTAAGTGTTTTGTTTTCTGAGTCGATGGCTATTTTTCTTAACTGTGGTGAAAATAACATTACCTAGCTTTTGGCCAATTCTGAGTAATTGCAAATTCATTTGTACTTTAAAATTGTAAAATTGTAACATATTTCTCTTTAACTTATGCTTTTTTAGTCTTTGTGATTGTATAAGAGAGAAAAGAGAGAGAATAGGAGAGAGAGAGACAGATCATACCTTATTTAATTTACTGTGAAATTTCAATGGAAAAAGATAATTCTTATGTAGATATCATTAGTCATATGACCAATTCACCTTTATATTTATATGTCAGTATTCTCTTTCTTCTTAATAAAAAAGTTGGTTTTCAGTTTTTTGGTCAGTTTTAATTTAGAATAGAGAAACATACGCAAATACCAGGTTTCATCTTACTGCAAAAGTACTTTCATATGTGAATGTTACTTTTGGTACATGCAGTAAGTCATCTATTTACATATGTGTTACTAAGGATCAGATATGCCATATGCTTCCTCTCATTCTTTTTCTCTTTTTTTCTTTGTTGTGTCATATACTGTTGGTTTTATGTTATTTGTATTGCTTCTGGAAAAGTGAAATCAGCTTTAGAAAGGGAGTAATGCTAATCTTTGTCTACAAAAGCATTTTGAAATTAAGCTTCTTACTTGAATTCTAGTGCTGTTAACATACAGCATTCTATTAGTTTCAGGTATACAATATAGTGATTCAACAATTACACATATTACTCAGGGTTCATTGTGAAAAGTGTACTCTTTAATCCCCATCACCTATTTCACCCATCCCCTTACCCATCTCCCCTCTGGAAACCACCAATTTGTTCTCTGTAGTTAAGAGTCTGTTTCTTGTTTGTCTCTCTCTTCTTAATATGTTAATTGTTTTGTTTCTTAAATTCCAGGTATGAGTGAAATCATATGGTATTTATCTTTCTGGGACTGACTTATCTCACTTAGCATTATACTCTCTAGCTACACCCATGTTGTTGCAAATGGTGAGATTTCCAGTACTTCTAGTACTATGATGAATAAAAGTGGTTAGCATGGACATCCTTGTCTTGTTCTTGAAGTTAAGGGGAAAGCTTCAGTTTTTCCTCATTGGGTATGATGTTCACTGTGCATTTTTCACATATTATACCTCCATGTTTATTGCAGCATTTTTATCAATAGCCAAATTATGGAAGCAACCCAGGTGTCCATCAATAGAAGAATGGATAAAGATGTGGTGTACATATATACAATGGAATATTATTCAGCTGTAAGAAAGAATGAGAGATCTTGCCATTTGCAACAACATGGATGTAGCTAGGGAGTATTAATCTCATTAAAATGTGCAGAAGTCATGAACAGACATTTCGCCAAAGAAGATTATACAGATGGCCAACAAACACATGGAATGATGCTCAACATCACTCACCAGGGAAATGCAAATCTAAGTTACAATGAGATCACCTCACACCTGTAGAATGGCTAATATCAAAGACACAAGAAACAAGCATTGAAGAGGGCATGGAGAAATAGGACCCCTTATGCATTCTTGGTGGGAATGGAAACTGCTGTAGCACTGTGGAAAACAGTGTGGAGGTTCATCAGAAAGAACTACCCTACAATCCAGTAATCACATTATGCATATTTACTCAAAAATATAAAGAACTAATTCAAAGGGATGCATGCACTCCTATGTTTAGAACAGCATTATTTATAACAGGCAAATTATCGAAGCAGCTCAAGTGTCCATCAATAACGAATAACAAAGATGTAGTATATATATTGTTTCTTTTTATTGTCTCATTCTTGTGGCTAGGACTTTCAGTACCATGATGAATAGAAGTGGTGAGCTTGGACGTCCCTGTTTTGTTTCTGACCCTAGGGGAAAAGCTTTCAGTTTTCTTCCATTGAGTATGGTATTTGCTGTGGGTTTTTCATATGAGTCTTTTGTTATCTTGAGTCTTTTGTTATGTTATGTTGTTTGTTATGTTAAACCTACTTTGTTGAGGGTTTTTATCATGAGTGGATATTGTACTTTGTCAAATGATTTTTCTGCATCTATTGAAATGACCATATGGTTCTTATCCTTTCTTATTAATGATATGTATTGTGTTGATTGATTTGTGAATATTGACCCACTCTTGCATCCTGGGTATAAATCCCACTTGATCGTAGTGGATGATTTTTTTTAAGCTGTTATTGGGTTCTCTCTGCTTTTTCATTGAGGATTTTTGCATCTATGTTCATCAGAGATATTGGCTTATAGTTCTCTTTTTTTTTTGTGGTGTCTTTATCTACTTTTGGTATCAGGGTGATGCTGGTCTCATAGAATGAATTTGGAAGTTCTCCTTCCTGAGTAGTTTGAAAAGAATGGGTATTAACTCTTCTTGAAATGTTGGGTAGAATTAACCTGTGAAGCCATCTTGTCCTGGACTTTTGTTGTTGGGAGTTTTGTTTGTTTGTTTGTTTGTTTGTTTTTTAGAGATCACAAGTAGGCAGAGAGAAAGGCAGAGAGAGAGGAGGAAGCAGGCTCCCCGCTGAGCAGAGAGCCCGATGTGGGGCTCGATCCCAGGACCCTGGGATCATGACCCAAGTTGAAGGCAGAGGCTTTAACCCACTGAGCCACCCAGGTGCCCCTATTTCTTCTTTTATTTCCTAGTTGACCCATTCATTATTTGCTAGCATGTTATTTAGCCTCCATATGTTTGTGCTCTTTCCAGACTTTTTCTTGTGGTTGTTTATTGTGTTTATGGTGTTGTGGTTAGAGGTAACACATGGTATGACTTCTCTTTTTCTGTATTTGTTGAGGCTTGTTTTATGGCCTACTATGTGATCTATTCTGGAGAAGTATGCATATACATTTGAAAAGAATATATATTCTGCTCTTTTAGAATGGGATATTTGAATATATCTGTTAAATCCATCCAGTCCAGTGTGTCCTTCAAAGCCACCATTTCCTTGATGTTGGTGGGGTTTGTGTTGTTCTTCTGGGGTGGGGACTCCAAACCCCCGGACTGAGACAAGTATGACTAGGAAGGGTGGATCCATTTAAGTGTGGGGGTTGGAGGGTGAAAGCAGTTAAATGGGTGAGGGGATGTAGGGTTTGTTGTAAGCAAATTAGTGAGTGTCAGCAGCACCACAATGATTTCCACAGGTTTATGCTGGAGGGTGATGGAGGGAAGTGGCATGTGCCAATTCCTTTGTTCCTGGAGAGGTTTCCCTGTCTTCTCTGGGCTACCTCTGAGATTGGTAAATAACTTTCCCTTGGATATTCTCCTGGTAATTTTCAAAATGCTGCTTCCGTACCATATCTCCGCTGGTTGTTTGTTGTACTATCTTTTTAAAGTTGGGGACTCAGCTTCCTGATGCCCTCTGGGCTCTCCCAGAGCAGAGCTATCAAGTTTTAAAATTTCAGCTTTAAGTCCCATTTGTGGATTGTTTATTTATTTATTTAAATAATGTAGATTATCAATATTCTTTTTAAATTTATTTTTATTGTTTTAGTCACCATACATTATATAAAAAAACTGAGCCCTCCTGGTTTTAAGAACTCATGAGATTTAGCTTTCAAAGCCAAATATTCTGGGGCTTTGTCTTTGCAGTGCAAGGTGCA
This sequence comes from Mustela nigripes, assembly GCF_022355385.1. NCBI lineage: Eukaryota > Metazoa > Chordata > Mammalia > Carnivora > Mustelidae > Mustela > Mustela nigripes. The sequence continues at coordinate 150,598,774 of NC_081557.1, read as the reverse complement.
GTCTTTCTGGTGTGATAATCTGTTTCTTATCCTTCTCCGCAGTCTCAGCTCCCTCCCAATAGTGGATGGCCACCATCCATTTTACTCCCCAGTCATGGCTATACCTTTTCTACCTTCTTTAATGTGACCTCTTCTCTACCTTTATTGTTCTGTCGGTCTTTGGGTCATTTTCTGAGTTATTTAAACTGATTTGAGTGTTATCTAGTCGTGTGCATGGGATGAGGCAAATTTATGGTTCTCCTACTCCATCATCTTCCCAGCCTTTTCCTGTAGGAGCATTTCTTAGGAACATATCACTCTAGCAATGGAATCTTTTTTTTTTTTTTAAGATTTATTTATTTACTTATTTGACAGAGAGAGAGAGAGATCTCAAGTAGGCAGAGAGAGAGGGGGAAGCAAGGCTCCCTGGTGAGCAGAGAGCCCGATGCAGGGCTCAATCCCAGGACCCCGAGATCATGACCTAACTGAAGGCAGAGGCCCAACTCACTGATTCACCTAGGTGCCCTGCCAATGTAATCTTTTAAGGAAAATTCATAGACAGGCTTTATTTAAGAATAGGTGTAGAGATTTACTTGCACTTAAGAACAGAGAAATCTTAGGTGTGCAACTTTTTACTGCTTTGGGGAAGAAAGTAATATTTTGTTTTTCTGTATATTTAAGAAGTTATTAATTTTTTTACTAGGTGAAAGTCTAGGTGATTAAATTTTAATACAATATGGATTTGAGACCGAGTGACTTCTGTACACTTAATTTTTCTTGTTTGCTCTGTCTGTCTCAATATCAGAAAATATTTAACTTTATCTAAGTTATACAATTATCCTTATTTACTGCAGAAAGCAACTCTGTACATATACATAAGTAAAATGAATAATCAAAAATTATTCTGGTATGACCTACTTGGAAGGTATTTTGACAATTTAGTATGTAGCAAGTTCTCTAGAAATGCGTACATTGCTGGGTTTAGTAATTCCATTTGTAAGATGTATTGGATGTGTATAATAAAAAATAAAGATATTTATCAGTGTAATTTATAACAGCAGAAATTACAAACAGTTCATCTAGGAAGTAAAGAGCCTCACATGTCTACTGTCATGCATAGGAAGAAATTCTGAACTATGGGGTCCATCTCTGCAAAAACTGGAATCATTTGGTGAGGAAACATAGTTACATTTTTTAAAGTTGCATTTGCTCTCCCTATGTAAAAATATTTGTTATTCTCTGTGGTAATGTTGGGGATGGAAAACCTTAGGTTGCAAGCAGAAATTACCTCAACAGTATCCCATAATGTAAGATCAGTACTATTTTAAGAACAGTCATGGTGAAAAAATTAAGAATCATAAAAAAGGTAGAAGTTCATCTTGAATTATCTATAAACTAATGAATAATAAGAGTCTAGGATTTCCACTTATAATTTTCATCCATTTAATATTATTTTCTCTTTTAAACTTTTTATTAATATTGAGCCATTTCTGTTGATCTTAATGTAGTTATACTACTCAAGCAATATAAATGTGTTATACTTGTTAGCATGTCAGCAGTGGTGTTTGTTTTTGAGGGCAAATATGTGCAATCCTCATGATTTTGTGTGTGTATGCATGTGTGTTTATTCAACTTAAAGCTGCGTAATCATAAAGTGCTTGGGAATTTGGCTGTTCATACCTTGTGTTTGGGGCCTGTTTCTGACCTTGAGCTCTCACAGGAAACCTATATAACAGCCCATCTTGAAAGTAATGTTCTGACCTCTGCCACAGTAGGAGATGTAGAGTAAATAATTAAAGTTGCCTTCAAAAAAAAGCGTTCCACAGCAGGAAAGGAATAAAGAATCTTCCTCAAGAAGAAAAACCACTAAATCACACAGTGAGAAATGAGGAAAAAAAAATAACCCAGAGCAAGTTATCATAAATAGTGCCTTAAGAAAGGGAATAATATTTTAGAAAGAGGACTCATACTTAGATAAGTGAAAACATTTCAGTGGATTTCCAGGCTGCTGGCAATTTTAAAACCAACTTCTCCCTTGACATTATATATTGATTTTTTATAAATATTGGTAGTATATTTATGTTGCTTGTAAGGAAGTTACTGATGGAGGAGCCAATTTACAATGCACATTGATCAGAAAGCTTCACACTCTACCAAGTCACTGAGTTATATAATATCTGCAATATAAATATATGACCTATTTAAAAAAACCTATTCTCTGTACTTGCTGAGGGTATTACTAATTAACAGTTCAAAGGAGAGTGGTTCAGCACCTAACCCTTAGGTTTGCACATAGTCTGGGACAAATCTTTGCTGGCTTAGATTACATTTATTAAGTACTTACTGCGTGTCGGGCACTTTTCTAATCTCTTCGCATGTCTTCACTCTTTGAATCTCCTTAACAATTCAGTGCAGAAGTTCCTGTCATTATTCCTGTTTCAAGATATGGTTACTCAAAAAAGAGAGACGTTAATAACTTGTCTAAGGTCACATACTTAGAAGGTGGCAGTGCTGTGATTTGAACTGAGGCCAGTTTTAACCACTACAAATGACTTTCAGGTTATGGCAAGGAAAAGAGAAGTCCTAGTGGTTGATTTTTTGTTTATATGGGTATTGCTATAAACATCTCATTCATGCAATTGTTTTTCAGGCTGTTGAATGCTGATATGGCAGGTAGCTAAAGGCATTGTGGCCCTTGGTCTTTACTTCCTGAGCATAAGCCTCCTTCCCTTATTACAATGACACAGTATACATGCACAGAGCTGTCAAGAGATCTGCGTGACAGAGTTCATCTGTTCTTTGTGTACCTTACCAGGATTTGCCTGTGGCAATGCTGGAGATGTTGGCATCGAATAGCATCAGTGGCGAATGCAGGATTATAATGGAGCCTCAATTATTTTTCATTTTAGCTACAGAGTATGAAGTAGAAATTTTAAATAGGAAAGCAACTTATTAAATAAATAACAAAAGCTGAGAGAGAGGTCAGATCCCTGTGCCAGAAATAATATTCTCCTCTAAGACTTTTATTTTGAAAAGATTCTTCCCCTGCCTTAATGTGAGGATTGTAGGTTTTTTTTTTTTTTTTTTTCCAATTTCATTGCTAGAAGAAATTTCAGTGTCTTAAGTTTTCAATCTCTAGGTGAACGCACATGATGGTGATGATGATGATGATAATGATAGTAGTAGTTAAATAGCCCCTGACCATGTGCCAGGCACTGTTCTAAGGACTTTACATGTATACCTGATTCATCACCTTATCAAATATGTTTAGAATTTTTTTTTAATCTTCTTTTTTTTGGTTATGTTATGTTAATCACCATACATCATTAGTTTGAATATGTTTAGAATTTCTTAAAAAGATGTTATTATTATTTATTTGAGAGAGAGAGTGAGCAAGAGAGAGCATGAGCGGTGGGGGTGAGTTGCAGAGGGAGAAGCAGGCTTCCCGCTGAGCAGGGAGACCATTGCTGGACTTGATCCCAGGACTCTGGGATCATGACCTGAGCTGAAGTGGGTGCTTAACTAACTGAGCCACCCAGGCACCCTTGAATATGTTTAGTATTATGAAATGAAGTTCACTGAATAAAATTTAAATTTCTAAAGAGATGTCTCTAATAACTCTTTCAGTTAAGTGCCAGTTATGTTTGGAAAATCAGCAGAAAAAGTACATTGCTTTTCATTTTTAAAATGATATGCTTTCTTTCCAATCCCAGAAAGCTTTGAAAATCTCCTTTCTCCTTGGTCAGCAGAGCACGTGCTTTATTCCCCTTGTCTATTCTAAACTAAGCTAAAAGCCTGACGATTCATCAGGTTTGTGGATATTATTTCTCAACAGATGCACCCGTATAGGCTATTTATAATTCAACTAAGTCATGCCATGAGACACATCTTTACTTGCAAAATTGGGGATGACCTACAGGAATTCAAATAAGGACAGAGACATAGAGGTATTATATAATTGTATCCTCTTACAATTTATTTTCTTTCTCTCTCTTTTTTTTTATGCCTCTAATATTCAATTCAAGACAGTAATTCAGCAAAGAAAGAAGACTTCTCTCATTTTAAGCTCTATGCAGAAACATTGGATAATAATGTCAAATGTTTCTTTTTTTTGAAAAAAATTGCAATGATAAAATCAATTTATTTTTGGCATTAGATAAGAAACTCATTCTTATCTTTTTTCCCCTGGAGGTTTAAGGTATTAGAAAGGTATCTAAAGAACACAGATGAGCCTATTTCAAAAACCTGCTTAAATTCCAACCTGAAATTCATCATGTTCAATAATAATTTTCTTCCCCCAAATTAATTCATTTCTTTTTGTACTTCCCTATTAATGTTAACAATACCATTATTTTCTAATGGACTGGGGTCAGAATGTGAGTGATTTTTGATAGGTCTTTTTTTTTTTTAAGATTTTATTTATTTATTTGACAGAGAGAGAAATCACAAGCAGGCAGAGAGGCAGGCAGAGAGAGAGGAGGAAGCAGGCTCCCTGCTGAGCAGAGAGCCCGATGCGGGACTCGATCCCAGGACCCTGGGATCATGACCTGAGCCGAAGGCAGCGGCTTAACCCACTGAGCCACCCAGGCGCCCCGATAGGTCTTTCTTAATCATTATATTCACTTGTTGATACATTTTATAGGTTCTAAAAAATGGGTCTTGTCTCTATGATTCCATGTTTAGAGCTCTATTTCAGGACTCATTCATTCATTGCTTCATTGCTGGGATAATGGCTATTTATTAGTGTCCTATGTCTCTTCTCTAATTTATATGATGCAAGACTCAGACTACTACTTAAAAACCTTTAATTATTTCCTCTTGCCTCAAAATTAACTACAAACTTCTCAGCCTGGAATTCAAGGATCATGGCACCATTCTACTGTTCCTATTTTATTTGATGTATTTACCTAATCAGTTTGTGTTTTAACCAAACTAAACTTTTCATCATGTCTTGAACATGAATCATGAATTTCTCTTTTCTGTCTTTGCACTCTTTGCACTTTTTATAACCTTACTTTTAGTCTCTACCTTTTGAAATCATATTTGCCTGCATATATCTGTGCTTATTACTATCAACTCATTCTCCTTATCCCAAACTAAACCACTACCCTTTTTGCATATCCATAGCCCTCTATATTTCTCCTAAATTTCCTTGTATTATGATTAATGTTGAATTTTCTAACACTTTTCCAACTCTCTAGTCCCCACACTCATGCACATGTGTATTAGTCCAGTTGAATAGAATTGGGATTCCTCACTAGCTCTCAATTACATATCAGAAAGATTCAAGGATCTTCCCTTAGTATGTTAAAGACATAGTCTGGGACGCCAAGGTGGCTCAGTGGGTTAAAGCCTCTACCTTCGGCTCAAGTCATGATCCAGGCTCCTGGAATCAAGCCTCACATCAGACTCTTTGCTCAGCAGGGAGCCTGCTTCTCCCTCTCTCTGCCTGCCTTTCTGCCTACTTGTGATCTCTGTCTGTCAAATAAATAAATAAAATCTTTAAAACAAACAAACAAACAAACAACATAGTCTGAAACTTAGTGCAACGAGAACTCATGAACTCCTTCTATCACAAGGTAGATTATGTAAATACATGTTTGTTTTTTAATTAATGGACCTGAAAGTGACTTTTCTGGATATTTAACTTGATTTATACAATTGTAAGTCAGCTGCAGACTTTTTTCCCCTAATAGTTGACATTAGTTATGCTTCATTTTCTCTTTTGGACCTCCTTACGATACATGATTTGTTATTTGTTGTTCACAACTGGAATGACTGCCCAGACTTAGAAGGTCATTAAACTTAGGCCGAATTATAGACTGTAAGCTTACTTTAATTAATTATCTAGTATTGGAAATTAAGTTTATTTCCATTCATGAAGGCTACATATATACATGAGTAAACATAGAGAATGATTATTACTGCATGTTAGCTCCTGGCCTTCATGGCAAGGTTCAATGGGTAAAGGCAATCTCAGAAAATGTTAAGTTAAATCTTTGTATTCATTGTCAAAATTTTCCCAAGAGTAAACAACAAACACATGCTACAACTTCTCTTTGATTCTCCCCCTAAGGAAATTAAATTATCTTTAAATATTGAAAAAGAAAATTATAATCAATTATATTGCATATTTTATTTTCCATAATGATTCTGGGCATACTACAGCATATTTACAGTTTTGAGAGGAAATGTAATAGTGTCTTTGGGATTCTTTAATTGATGCAAATAGTTTGCTTATGGCCATATTAGGAAGGAGTTCTGAGTGAATACAATAACTCAGTAGCTCTCAAAGTGTAATTTGAGGATCTCTGAAGTGCCTGAGATCCTTGCAGGAAACAGTCAGGGCCAAGAATTTTTTGTAATAGTGCTAAGAAACTATTTGATGTTTTTTACACTCATCTTTTCAAGAATGTGCAGTAAAGTTTTTCAGAGGTTACATGATACCTGATAGCACAACAGATTAAATGCAAACACAAATATGAGAATCCAGCTGTCTTCTATTAAGCCAGATATTAAATATAGTTGTAAAAATATAAAATGGTATTCTTCTTCTAATTTTTTTTTAGATATAGTTATTTTTTATTCTTAGTTTAAATTTCTAAAATGGTCAATCTGATAGATAGGACATTCATAAACAGAAGTTCTTTGGAGACCTAAATTATTTTTAAGAGGCTCCAGAGAAAAAGTTTGGGATAAATACTGCGCTGGAGGGGTGCCTGGGTGGTTCAATGGTTAAGCTTCTGCTTGCGGCTCAGGTCATGATCCCAGTGTCCTGGGATGGAGCCCTGTATTGCGCTCCCTGCTCAGTGGGAAGCCTGCTTTCCCTCTCCTAGTCTTGTGTTCCCTCTCTTGCTGTGTCTCTCTCTGGCAAATAAATGAATAAAATCTTTTAAAAAAATTACTGCATAGAGCATATAAAATAAAATCTCAATATTATCAAACATTATCTAGTTTTTTTTTAAACATGGTAATTGCATTATTTTAAGTTGTGATAATATCTGGCATGAAAATTGATTCTATTTCTTGACTTTTTAAGAATAATGAGAATTAGCAGAGACTCCTGCCTGTCTTAAAAAAGAAAATGACTGCGTCAGTTTTAACATTATTTCAATTTTTCTTGAAACTTGAAATAAATAACAATGAAATCATATATCTATTCTCTTGCTTTACCATTATATTTCAGAATTACCTTTTCTCTGATTCTTAATAATTTTAATTCTAGTATGTGACTATCACTAAGTTACTGAAAATGATTTTAATATTCTTAAGTAATGGAAATATAAGTTTTCCCAGGGGAATAATCTTAAAACAATCCAACGATAATTGCTTGAGTTTTTCGGAATCTACATGACTTTTTCCTCAGTTAACTTTTATAGATGGAAGGATGGATAGAAAGAGAGACATTGTTAAAGTTTAGAAAACAAACAGGAGAAAATTAAATTTTTGGTTAAGAAATTCTTCAAAACAATCCATAAATGTAGAAAATACAGATTTGAAAAAATTAAGAATGTAGAAAATACAGATTTGAAAAAATCAAGAATTCAGAGTAAGGAAATAGTAAACATTTTTTAGCTTCATGCTTTAAGGTTAGAAATCCTTCAGTGGCTTCCCAGTGATTTTGGATAGTCTAAACTGTTTTGCAGAGCAGGTGAGGTCTTTCACTATTTGACCCCAAACTCCCATTCCAGTTAATCTTAGCTTCTTTCCATAACTGCCTTGGCCTCTCTCTCCTCCCATAGCCTCAATTTTAGTCATATCCACGTACTTACTTTTCCATATCTCTTTGTTTTTAATATATTTTCCTCCAAATCTGGAATGCCTCTTTACTCTGTTAGGAAAAATTGCTTAAGACCTGGGAATCGACTAAAGGGTGACTGGGTATTATCTAGAGGATCCTCTGGGATTGTTGATTCTGTAGGGGTGTGCAGAGTTGATTCATTTTCTATTGACTAGACTGTTCACAACTTTGTAGTGGTAGAAGTTAAGTTGCAGAAAACTGACAGCATTGTATATGATTCTTATCCATAACAATACAAATGATTCCTGTTTGTAGTAATGTAAATGATTTTGTCCAGCAGAGGCTACAGATCTCTGTAAGTCCAATAAAATATTTGATACATGTTCATTTTATATATGACTGAGACTAATTTTTTTAGGTTTTTGCAAGTTACATTTTAGTATCTGCCTTTCTCAACCTGCTCTGTATAAAACTCCTATTTACTCTTTAAAACATACTGAAAATACCATTTTCTCAATGGGATCTATTGTATTTCCCTAATCAAAATTAGCTTCTTACTTCATAATGCTCTCATTGCACTTTGAATCTACTTCCACTATAGCACTTACTAAATTGTAGTATATCTGTCTATATTTCTGGTTTTTTCCACTAGACTCATTCTTCAAAGGCAAAAACACTGTATTTTATTTATCTTTGTGTTACCTATTCTGTTGCCATGTGTATAGCACATGACATGGAGACATTTGCTTGGTAAATGTTTATTGATGAAGTAGAAATCACAGAAGGAGGTGATGGGTATGTCTTAGTGTTTCTTGATGAAAAGGATTTGGCTATTGAGACCAAAAACTAAAGTAACTTTTCACTTATAGAGTTTATGGGAAAATATAATTTAGCATGAAATTGAAAAAAGTTGAAAGAAGAAACTTAATGAAGCCAGAATGACTTAGAAGAGATAGGAATTAAGAGATCTAAGACTTAGAGGATTGTACTATGGATTTTTTTTTTTTACTGAATTTCTGTAGTCAAGACATTTTTCTTTTGTCATACTTTATACATCTAAATTGGAGATAATAATTATTATAATTACAAAGACAGAGGAATTCCCATAAAGGGACGTTTAAGTCAAACATGAGCAGGAGATAGCCTTACTTAGCTCATTTGGCTATGAGTGAGAATGAAAGAAGTTAAAAAATATATGACTTTTTTTTACAACTTGAAATATATAACTATGGCTTGTAATAAAATTAAAAAGGGGCTTGACTTAAAAAAAAAAAAAAAGTGGCTTGACTCCTTACTCTGAACTCAAAAGAGTCTTACTTAGCATTATCTTCACATCCTTATAATTTTCTTTTTTTATTTTATTTATGTATTTTTAGGAACCAGTTTTTGGCAATAAGCAATAATTAGACTGAAGAGATAGACAGTTTTGTCTGTCAGGTATTTTGCACAATTAAATTTAGTTGTGTTTGGATACCCCAAGATTCAGATATTTTTAGAACTGTTTGGATCATTTTTCTGAAACAAAGAGTGATTTCTAGTATTTACTTTATAAGTAGGTCATTTACATATAGTGGACTTAACAATCAGCAGTAAATTCTGAATTTATGTCCTAGCAGGTGAGAGAATCCAAACTATTTACTAACACATCACAGTGCTGTTTCCATAGCGACAGAGGCCTGTTACTGTCAGCCCAGAGTCACTTTGACGGTTGACTTCAGCAGTGAACCCTGTGTGATGCTGCCAAATGTCTGGCTTCTGTGTTTCCTGTTCCAAGCAATTGTTTCTTATTCTGAATACTAATGACTAGTCTACAAAGGCTGTGGTTCAATTCCACTGAAGATGAATCTGTGAATCATATGTGGAAAAGTAGTGAGCATTTTGCCTGTAGTGAATTAAAAACTGTGTGTAATTGGATTGTACATGCCCTAACGAGCTATGCCAGTAGTTGATTAATAATGTTACCTTGCTATTATTAGGCAGATGGTCCTAAGTGAGAAATGACAGCACATCCATCATCATTGAGTCAAATACTCTTTTTTAGGAAGGCTTGCTGACTTTGGCTGGCTGACACCATCATGTAAATCCAAATGACTGTGCACATGTATGCCAGGAGAAAAATAAATTTGCAAATGAAGTGGTTTTTTGCTGTTTAAAATGTTTGTATATTGATTGCTCTGAAATGAAGAAAAAGCAGCTGCCTGAAATGCCAGTGAAATGACTGAGAAATTTAAAATGAGAGGGAGAAAAGCTAAGCAGTTTTTGCTCTTTAAAAATGAAGAGAATTATGATTTTGAAGTTATAGTTTTATGATGGCTATCCGTGTAGGGAATTGGGACCCTCTCTGTGTGGGTCACGCTCTAAACCAATCTGAAGACTTGTTATACTTATGCTTCTTTCTAGAGCACAAGTTCCTTGAAGGTAGGCTCTTTCCATCATTGTGTTCCTAATAGCCAACACATGGCCTGACACACATTGAATGCTCAATAACTAATGAATCCAAGTGAAAAATCAATGAATTACCTGCAAAAAGTTTCTGGTGCTTAAGCCCATCAAACTTCCTGGAAGAAGCTATTAGACAATTCTCTTCATTGAAATGCTTAATAGCCCACTACTGTAAATCCTCACCGCTAAGTGTCTGGTATGGAGCCTTCATTGGCAGTTACTTATGGCTGTGGCCACTCCAAGTGTCTGTTCCCAGTAGATACTACTCAAAAGTAGCTCTTCTTATCAACACTTTTTTTTCTCCAGCTAGCAAATCCAATTTTTCATAGTTGGTGGTACCATCTGCCATTTCAAAGTCTTAGATTGGCTCTTCCCACTATCTTATCATGGTCAAAGTTCCCAGTGGTTGTTTTAGGCAAGGACTTCTGAGGTTGTTCCTCCTTTTGTGCCAAATCTTGTCTCTTGTTCTTGACTGGGGGCAATTCTTCTGTACTCTACTCCCCAAAGGCATTTGGCAATATCTGGAGTCACTTTGGTTTGGGGAGTGCTACTGACATCTAATAAGTGGAGGCCACGGAGACTGCTTACTGTCCTACAATGAACAGGGAAGCCCTCATAACAAAGACTTATTTGACACAAAATGTCAGTAGTGCTAAGGTTGAGAACTCTTTCCTGGGTACTCAAGCTCTTTCATGAAGTTTTTCCCAAAACTATACCTTCCTTATGTCCCTTTTATTCCCTTATGAGAAAAAAGGCTTAGCGTGTTGTCTCATACTTTTAAAATTTGCTTTCTTTACCTCAACATGTTGCCAGACTCCTATTCTTTGCTACCAGTGTCTGAACTCAGGTACATAGTTATCTTTGCTGCTAGACCCAAATTCCAGAGCATAGGTAGGCAAATAAGCAAAATGAATTCCAGGAATAATCAATCCTGAATAGCCTGTTGTTTTTAAGGGAGACATATAAAGAAAGCTTTACAGGGGACCCTCTTACACTTTTGGTAGGGATGCAAGCTGGTACAGCCACTCTGGAAAACAGCATGGAAGTTCATCAAAAAGTTAAAAATAGAGCTACTCTATGACCCAGCAATTGCACTACTAGGTATTTATCCAAAGAATATGAACAGTGATTCGAAGGACATATGCACCCCAATGTTTATAGCGGCAATGTCCACAATAGCCAAACTATGGAAAGAGCCCAGCTGTCCATCGACAGATGAATGGATAAAGAAGATGTGGTATAGATACAATGGAATATTACTCAGCCCTCAGAAAGGATGAATATTTACCATTTACATTGACATGGATGGAACTGGAGGGGATTATGCTAAGTGCAATAAGTCAATCAGAGAAAGACAAGTATCATATGATTTCACTCATATGTGGAATTTAAGAAACAAAACAGATGAACATTGGGGAAAGGAGGGAAAAATAAAATAAGATGAAATCAGAGAGGGAGACAAACATAAGAGATTTTTTTAACTATGGGAAACAAACTGAGGGTTGCTGGAGGGGAGTTTGGTGGGAAGGATGGGGTAACTGGGTGATTGGCATTGAGGTGGGCACACTCATAATGAACACTGGGTGTTATATACAACTGATGAGTCACTAAACTCTACCTCTGAAATGAGTAACACACTATATGTTAATTAATTGATTTTTAAAAAAGAGAAAGAACACTCAATAAATACACCCACATGCAGTTTTAAAGCTGCTCTATAAATAATAATATTTTGTATTGTTCTAAACCTTTTCACCATAGAGGAATTTTAAGTTGGGTATTTGTGCATTACATCAAAGTTTGAAAATTTTGGAAAGCAAAGTTCGGAAAGCAAATGTGATTCAACAATCTTAATATCATTCTTAGGATGGGCATGTTTTGTCTTTGAAAATTCCAAACCAATTTGACTATTTTTAAAAAGGAATTGATTGTTTTTGTGCATGGATATGGGGCTCAAATTTGGGATTCTGACATGAAAAATTTAGATAAATGTATGCCACTGGAGAGACCTTTCCAAAACCTTAAGAAGGAAATATTGTCACTTGTTTAATGATTTCAGTGACACTTAAAGGAAGGAGGGAAGCACTTCATTTTTACAGTTCTTTGCAAATATTAACTAATTAATCTACATAACCCTATTATAAGAAATGTATTATTAACTCTCTCTGAAGATTTGAACACTGTTTACCATATAATATTCCAGTTTAGCAAATTCATAAACAGTGATTAAGGGTAGTGTTTCTGTTTTCAAATACTATAATTAAATCCCTTTCTTGGATACTGTCTTTGTAAATTGCATAACATAGTAATTTTTAGTCTTGCCTTTAGAAGATTAGTGTTGATTGTTTAAGAGAAAGGAAATCTAGATAATAAACTTACAAAGTGTTGAGATAAATGAATGCTAATGTTATATTAATTAACATAGTAGTAAAATAGTATATTATATATTGCCCAAATCAAGTCTGTTGTCACTTTTCCTTTTAATTTTTACTTACAATACTTTTTAAAGTTCCCTTTTAAGAATATTTACATATTTAAAGTTGTAAAGTGAAGAAGGTATTGTTATTACTACTACTTTTATTCTGAAATACAAATTTCCTTATTTTAGTCTGATTTCTATTTATTGCACCATTAAATTGATTCAAATTATGGACAAGAAGATCATATCTCACAAGTATTCAAATAATTGGTAGGACCTCCAGGTTTCTTTCCTTATAAATAGTAGTTTAGAAGTTACATTAGTACTATTAATACTGGCTTCACAGTGGGGAAAAAGCAGAATTATCTCTTTCTATTTTTTCTATCCTCATTTCCTCAAATCTATTCCTTTTCTCCATAAAGAAAAAGAGATAACTAAATCAAAAGCTCTCTGCCCATCATCTGCTTTAAGTTTTTGGAAGTTGAGTATAAGGGAAAAGGGAAATAAAAACAAAGTAGGAGGGTAGTGGGCGGTAAATGCTGTTATTTATTTGGGTGAGTCACTGACAGATCAGGTACAAATATTTAATTGGCTGTCTGAATGAACCCTGATCATGTGCATCTACCATGTGCCTGGCCCTGGGACACAGTGAGACACAGTCTCTGCCCTCATGGAACTCTCTGTGGGGAGACACAGTAGAACAGTTCTTAGTTCAAACATTTGTGGTATTTAGAGCCTGCAGAGTTGAAGGCATCTTTACAGAAGGGCTTCAGGAATTTACTACAGCTCAGTATTCCAGTCTTTCTGATGGCTAGAGGAAGGTCTTAGTGGGAATTAATCTGATAATGGCATGTTTTACTTAAAGATTATAGAAAATGCAGAACTATTTACTCTATTATTGAGTTTCATTATTTTATTTTATTTTAAATTTTTAAAAAAGATTTTATTTATTTGACAGAGAGAGACAGTGAGAGAAGGGATACAAGCAGGGGGAGTGGGAGAGGGAGAAGCGACTTCCTGCTGAGCAGGAAGCCCAGGGTGGGGCTTGATCCCAGGACCCTGGGATCCTGACCTGAGCTGAAGGCAGATTCTTAACGACTGAACCACTCAGGTGCTTCTCGTTTTTATATTTCAAAAAGTGTGCTTCGTGCTTTTTGTATGCCAAGATCTGGGGAAAAATTCAATCATTCAATAATTAATATTGACACACTAGAAATGTCTACAAACTCTTGGGGAATATGAACAAGAAAACAGGAAATGATAATAAAGTGTGATAAATATTGTTATGGGTAATCTGGAGTGCCGTGGAAGGGATTAGCAAGGACTTAAAGAGGAACGCACATTCAAGCTGGGTCTTACAAAAACATAAAGTAAAGTAGGTCCATTGAGACTATGGGACCAGCATTTTGGGCAGATGGAACAGCATTCAAAACTTTGATTTTTTATGTTTGAGAACAAACACGGAGAACCACAAATGGTTCACGTGACTATGGGTGGAACTGAGGAGATATTAGCCATGAATCTCAAGAGATAAGTAGGGCCAGATCATGAAGGACCTTCTATGCCATCTCAGAAAACTTTGGATTTATCCAGGTTAGAAGAGGGAGTGAATTGACAAGAGTATCAGAGAGAAGGGTCACTATAAGATTTGTGTTTTGCATATAATCACTCTGGCTGCATTGCAGGGAAAGGAATAGAATAGAGTCAAGTTTAGAGATAGGTTAAGACAATGTTAACATTGAATAATTTGTATGGAACCAATTATAGGGACAAAATTGTTGCCAGTAATCATTTTTATCATAAAATTATTTAAATATATATAAACATAAAATCCTATAATATATTTATATTTGTAGGTTTTTTTTTTAATGTTTGTAGTTTATTTATATATCTATAAAACAAACAAATTTGTGGGCGCCTGGGTGGCTCAGTTGGTTAAGCAACTGCCTTCAGCTCAGGTCATGATCCTGGAGCCCTGGAATTGAGTCCATCATCAGGCTCCCTGCCTGGCAAGGAGTTTGCTTCTCCCTCTGACCCTCCTCCTTCTCATGCTCTCTCTCTCATCCCCTCTCTCTCTCAAACAAATAAAATCTTAAAAAAAATACAAAACAAACAGATTTGCCAATTAAGTATCAACCAGATTAAAAAAATAATAAAATTTAAATAACATTAAATCACTATGGTAAGATGGTCTGGTTTCACTGAAAATAAACCCTGATGTTAAGTTTTAAGATAGATTTTTTTTTTAAATGTTTTACTTCTTAACTTGATTCTGAGTATTATGTACCCTTATTTGAGTCATCTCTATAGGTACTGGTTCCCTTTTCCTCTTTTAGAAACAAATTCATTTTAAATGACCAATCTCTTATCTTGATGACCCAAAATATAATAGTGTACCACAAAATATAGTACTAAAAAGCTAAATATACTATTTAAGAAAATACTCTTCACTACATATCCTTACTGTCCCCAAGAGATTATAAGTTGATACATACAAATAAGGCATCTGTGCAAAAATTAGCTTATAACAAATATGTGGTGGTGACTTAGACCAGGTTCTTAGGGGTTTGATGTTTATGGTATTGGTGTGGGTACTTTGATGCCTCCAATATTTCCTCTGTTCCTCCCTCTCTCTTTTCTTCTTTTGGGATGTTACATAGTTTGGGTTGGTACCACAAACAGTGGTGTCTTTTGTTGACCTGAATTATTTATTTGTATATCAGCTCAAATTCCTCATTCACTCTGGATAATTAAAAAACAGCATTTTAACACCTGTTGCTTTTTTTGTGGTGCACAAAGTCTCAGTTTATTAAATTACAAAAACTAAAGCCTTAGCCAATAAATGTTTCTTTCATTTACAAAGTATGTTGGTAATAAAGAAGTTTTATCAGTATTTTAATTGGTAAAAAATTTAATATAGATATAATGATGCCTGATTGCTTCAGTATGACTTTAGAAACAAACCTCATTCATTCATTCTTTATTTATTGAAAGCTCATCCTGTGCCAGGGACTTGGGATACAATTTGCACAAGAAAGACAAAGCAGCTCCTGAAAGCTAGAGATGCTTGTTAACACTTCCCAAGTTAAAAACTGTACTTTAGTCAGTGGATCTTAAAGCATGGTTACCCTGACCAGAAAGTAGCATCAGCATCGCCCAGGAATTTGATAGAAATGCAATTTTTCAGGCCCCACTCCAAGTCTATGCATCAGAACCTCTGAGGGTGAAGGGGTCCAGCTCAGTCTGTTTACCAAGTCCTCTGGGGAATTCTGATGCACACTGAACTGTGACAGCCACTGCTTTCACAGGCTGACAGATTGATCTCTTCCAATACCAAGAATACAAGAAGTCAATTTTGCTTGAGGCAGAGGTCCTATGAATAGAATTTACAAAAAATGTCTTAAGGAAAAAATTTTAAACATGCACATTCAGGGTCATTGAATGACTGAGATATTAGAAATTCTTTTTTTTTTTTAAGATTTTACTTATTTATTTGACAGAGATAACAAGTAGGCAGAGAGGCAGGCAGAGAGAGAAGAAGGGAAGCAGGCTCCCCTCTGAGAGAGAGCCCGATATGGGGCTTGATCCCAGGACCCTGGCTGGGATTACAACCTGAGCCGAAGGCAGAGGCTTTAACCCACTGAGCCACCCAGGTGCCCGAGGTGTAAGAAATTCTTGAGAATCTGACTGCTTTTCTTCTTTCTTACAGTGGGTTAGATCCCTTGTTTTACCCAAGTCTGTGGTAGGAGATTCTTTATACCATTTAAATAGCTTATAGGCAAAGGAAATGATATTTGCATTACAGTTCTGTGTTCATCAGTCTATATTGCTTTGTAATTTTTCTCATTTTTAAATCTCATCTAGTTTGAAATTCCTACTTGGTTCTGTTTGGTTCCATTTTATCTGAGGGATAAAGCTTTCCTTCATATCCCACCCTTACAAAAAATTGTCCATGTCTCTATTCAGGACTAAGTGTCCAGTGTAGGGCCACCCAGCTGGCTCTTTTTACTTCCTTGGTACTTCCTTTGCAGCTAGTGCAAAGGCCCTGTTCCTCCTTCCCATTCTGAGGCCTCTACCATTCCTTCTTTTTCAGCAGCCAATGCTACACTTTCTCCTTGCCTCACCACAAATCCAGTCCAAACTAACCTTCAACAGCAGGAGAAAAGAGAGTTTGGATTGCAATTAAATCTTTGTGTTTGCATTTCTACTGGATTCTTTAAGACTTTGTTTCAGTTACTATGTTTGTCAGGGGAAGGAAAAAATAACCTTTGGGCTATTTTTAAATTAGTAAGAGAAGAAAGGAGAGGAGAAACGCTGAGAATATACATTTACTAATATGAAGGTATATTTTGATGCCAGAAGACACGATACTAAAAGATATGTTATGTCATAATTTTATAAAACCATATTTTCTATTTCTTTTATATTATAGTAGACAACCAATACACATGGGAGCCAGAGTTATTTTTCTAAAATATTCCCTTGACAAATATTCTTTGTGTACTTAGTATGTGCCAGAATCTTTTGCAGATGTTAGGGAGAGAGCAGTGAACACAGGGAGAAAAATCTCTTCCCTCATGAAGGTTAGAGTATAGTGAGGAAAACTGGCAAAAACCAAAATACATAAAATGTAGAGCAAACTAGATGGTGAGAAGTTCTGTGAGAAAAATAAACCGGAGAAGGAAGTCAAGAGTAGACATATTTAAGTGAGGAGGTCAGGCAGGGCCCTACTGAAAGGCAAGTCCAGACCTGAGGAGGTAAGGGAGCAAGGCAGACAGATACCTGGGGAAGTGTGTGCTAGTCAGAGGGAGCAGCTAGTGCAAAGGCCCTGAGGCCTAGGGAAAAGAGGGAAAAAGTGGGAGGTGAAATCCCATAGGCCTTGTGAGTCAGTGGTTTTTGACTTTTCATTCTTTGAAATTTCTCATTTCAGACACTACATTTTTCATAATCAGAAATACTATTTGGATCTATTTTTTAATCTTCTTCCTCCCCATTATATATATATATTTTCTTTATATACTCGAGGACATTTATAAAATACATAAAATCTACTTAAACTTCCTGTCTGCTAATTGTAACCTTTCTGCCATTCCTGGGTCTGTTTCTATTGACTGATTTTTTTTTCTCTTTCTCATAGTCATATTTTTCTATTGCTTTGCATATCTGACAACTCCTCTTATTGAACATTTTCTTTAATTATGTAGACATGAAAACCAGGAGAAAATATGAGTGTTGGGCTTTGTTCTAGTGTATAATTAAGTTACTTTGGATCATGCTGACCTTTCCAAATCTTGCTTTTGTGCTTTATTTGGGAGAGTCTGTTGCAGCCTTTAAGGCTAATTTAGCTGCAGAACTCAGGCAATACTCTTCTGAGGACTCTACCCAAGTTCCATGGATTACCAGTTTTTTCCACTCTGACTGGTGAGAAGACAAACTATTCCCAGCCTGACCTGAGCTCTGAGAATTGCTTCAGAAAGTTCTATCCATAGCCGTGTAGGGTATTAACCCAGATGTATGCCAGTCAGTACTTAGCAGAGTCTCAGAAGGGCTTTCTCTCCAGATTTCAGGAGTTCTTTCTCTTTTCTTTCCAGTCCTCTGCCCCAGGGATCCTAGCTCGCTTAGCCTCCCTGAACTCATCTCCTCACTTGCATCAGACTGTCAGACTGTTAAGCTTTCTTAGGCTTCTCCTTCCCTGCGGCTTTAAGGCTGTCTCTAGGCAATAATTTGGAGAAAATGAAAAGATCACTTCATTATTTTTTCACCTCATGGGTCACAATCTTGCTCTGGCTGTTGTTCAGTGTCATTTTCATATATAAATTCTAATTCTTCTTCTACTTCTTCTTCTTCTCTTTCTCCCTCTCCCTCTCCCCTCCCCCTCCCTCTTCTTCCTCTTCTCTATCTCCTCCTCCTTCTCCTTCACTTCCTCCTCCTCCTCTTCCTCCATCCATCAGGAGGTCCATTCTCTTGGCTATCAGTCCTTCACGGGGAGAAACAGAGGTCCTAGTATAACTTCTAATGGCCGAATATGCGGACTAATTAAATCCTCTCAGAACCTGACCTGTTTATATTTATATGTGAATTCTGGCCCACATTTAAAAACCTATATACAACAGAAACATAAATTCTGGCCATATGTTTGGGATTGTGCTATCTCAAAGTTAACCTGGCAGTAAGGATTTATTGCAGAGTAGCTCAGAGAACTACGAGTGGAAGAGTGGAGAAGTGAGAGAGGGAAGGGAAAAAACACTAAATGGTGTGTTGTCAACTCACTTACCAGATATACCAAAGGGCTCAATCCTGCAGAGAAACTTGAGGAGGTAGAATAAATTTAGCCTACCTCAGAGCTATTGCAATTAAGTGCGGCAGCTGTATATATCTCTCCACTTCTCATCCATTATTTATTGAGAGCTGCTTCTGTGGGTGTTAACTCTCTACACTTCTGAGTTTGTCCTGTGTGTAGGTTGAGCATGTTCACTGTGGCCAGAAAGAAGTTCTCAGGCAGAGAACTTCAGGTATTCATAGGGAGCAGCCTTCATAATGTAGAGGTAAAAACCAGAGGGAAATAAGTGGGGGGTACTAATAATGTTGCTAGCATTGGACAGAAGAGTGAATTCAACTCACTCTAAAGCAGCAGTGCAACGTGCTCGTCTTTTGACCCAACTGTTGAAATAGACCTGACTTAATAGCTACAGGCTTATATCAATCTTCTCTTCCTTTCATAGTAATTAGAGAATGTTTTCTAAGGTTTTATTTCTTAAAAGTACAGTGAACACCTAACTCACAAGGAATGAATAATTCTGTACATATACCTGTACATTTGCCCCTATGACATTTTGGCATATTAATTTTTTAATAAAAATATATTTACATTTTTATTGCCTTTTTTCTTCTTAAGTAGGTTTTACACCCAGCATGGAGCCCAATGTGGGACTCAAACTCAAAACTCTGAGGTCATGACCTGAGCTGAGATCAAGAGTCAAACGCTTAAACAACTGAGCCACCCAGGCACTCCTTATTGTCTTTTTAAATAGAGGGCATGAAGTAGATTTCAGATTTTGTTGAAGACTCAGTAATTTTATTTAATGTCGCACATTGAAACCATAGACACAGTTGTATTTGTACATATGGAGAGAAGGAAATTGGCCAACTTTGTTATAAATACTCTTCAGAATCAGTTGATAGTGGCTTTCTTTGACAAAACTTTTCATGCTGACTTAGTTTTATGCATTCGTACCTTTCTCCTGAAAGAAAAAGGTGTATTGTGGCAGCCTGGTCAGGGAAACAGTAGTGAGATATGCAAAAATAGTTATTAGATCACAGACACCACAACCTTCTCTAAAGTAGTTTTATTGCCCCTCCATCTCCCAAATCATCTCATCCAAGCTATTATAAAACATATTATTTCTGCATCACAAATACAGTTGATTCCAGGAATCCCTCATTCACTTACCCAAATGCTTTTTCCTCCAATGTGTCGTTGACAGAATGAAATGAGGATTATGTGTCAACATTTTATGATTTTGTACCAGTGATGCGGAAGGAAGGATTTATTTTCTTAATAGTCATTGAAATCAATATCATCTTACACTTTTTGCACATCACTCAGTTGCACACATTTCTGCACATTCCTCTTAATTTTTTGTTAGAAATAGAATACTAAACAGTATTTTCTTAAAAAAAAGAATTCCAGGTTTAATAATTAGAGACTGAAAATTTTACAAGGTTTCTGATTAATTGGCCAACTTTGTTATAAATACTCTTCAGAATCAGCAACATTGTAAAATCTGGGAAAAAGTATCATTCTCTGTGGGCTCAATTTGTGAAATATACTGTGGTTCAGGAATGTTCAGGAAAAATTCTGATGACTCTTAACTATAGAAAACAAACAGGAGGTAGATGGGGGTGGGTGGGTGAAATAGGTAAAGGGTGATTAAGAGTAGACATAGCTTGATGAGCACTGAGAAATATAAGTCACTCTACTGTAAGTTGAAATTAATATAACACTGTATGTTAACTTTACCAGAATTAAAAAAAAAAAAGTCTTGATTTAACAGCTGTTTTCTCTGAGGGAAGCATGATTGCCTAAAGTTTTCTTTTACTTTATGTATAAAAATGTATAAAATCATTAGGAAAGAATCCATATGGCTGTCCATATATTTATATATAATTCACTCCCAAATATATAATTTCATAAGAATTTGTAGCATTAGCTCTTGCAAAATAAATTTGGTTTTCCTTTTCCTGTCTCAGCCTAAGGACATTTAGTTCCTTAGAGTCCTTTCAGTTTGAAAGTTGGCAAATATCAGTGGCAATATAAAATCACCTAGAATGATTACTGGTACTTAGAGATGAGTTATATGAAAATCTAAAAATTTATGCTGAAATGTTATGATTTACATTTATTTTCATCCCAGCATCTAGCCTTCCAGTGCCTGGTCTCAGTTTGAAATGTCAAAGCTAAATGCATTTCTTTAAAAAAGAAAATGTGTATAGCTCAGTCGACTGCCTCTGTTCAATTAAAACCTTGTACTTTTTCTGTTACCATTGGCCAGTGATGGGGTGTGCTTGGATGTCACTCAGAACCATTCATCAGAACCATTCATCTAGGTAGCATGGCTACCTAGATAGCTGACTCAGGACCTATAAAACATTTCTTTCTTTCTTTCTTTCTTTCTTTCTTTCTTTCTTTCTTTCTTTCTTTCT
>NC_081557.1:150569255-150577480 GCF_022355385.1 Mustela nigripes | reverse complement strand
CAAGATTTTATTTATTTATTTGAGAGAGAGAGAGAGAGCACAAAAAGGGTAAACAGGGAAACTCTCTGTTGAGCAGGGACCCCGATGTGGGACTGGATCCCAGGACTCTGAGATCATGACCTGAGCTGAAGGCAGACGCTTATGTGACTGAGCCACCCGGGCACCCCCCTGTAAAGTATTTCAACAGATGCTCGTTTGCACATTGATTTCACACAGGTAGGTTGTAAGTCATGCTAGATTAAATTCTGTAAGGGAAATGGTGTGAGTTTTTTTGGCTTATTATATCCCCAGTGCCTGCTGTGGTGCTGAGATGTCAGTATATACTCAGTGAACAAATGACTTAAATCTCAGAATTTTTTCTGATGTATTCTCTGTCATGCATAGGTGACATCTGATCCAGTTCTCCACCTGTCCTGGCCCTGACTTCACTTTGATTAGGCCTCTCGTGGCCTTACCTGTGTGTACACTTATGATCCTATGCTGTTTTTTTCCCATTTATGAGTTTTCTTTTACCACCAGACCGAATGTTCCATGACAGCGGTCTTGCTGCCTTATATATTTTGCATCATTAAAGTCTACAGTAGTTTACACAATGTCTGGTAGACATTTTGCAAGCTAGTCTTTTAACTTTTTTAAGACATGTGCAAGTAACTCTTTCTTTTACACATTTTTTTTTTCCACTTCAGGAAGACTAGTCTAAGTTTAAAGCTAAGCTTTGATTAAAAAACAGAGGAAAAAGGCCAAATTTTTAAAGCTCCTAGATCTGATGTAGAGGTTGATGACTTTGTTCATTCAGTCAGTCAGTATTTATTGAGTACTGAGTGTCTGTTGGGTAGCAGGCACTATTCTAGGTGCTGAGGAAACAGCAATGAATAACACATTCTCAGATCCCTGCCTTTATGGATTTATTTCAATGAGTGAAATCGACAATGTAAAACATCTAATCTACTAATAATGATAAAGTGCTAAGGGATGAAATAAAGCTGGGAAAGGGGATACAGGTAACTGGGAGAATGGGTTGACATTTTTGGTAGGGTGGCTATTGCCAGCACCATTGAGAAGGTAACTTTGGATAAAAACCTGAGAGAGACTGTTAACTGTGCACAACTGGAATAGCATCTCAGAGAGAAGCAGCAGCTGGCAGATCCACTGGTCATTCTTAGTTCTCATGGACTCATCCTCCTCACGATGTCTTAATAGAGCAGGTCATCCTGCTACCCAGGTCGCTTTCCCAGGTTTTCTCTGGTCCAAATGATGGCTCCTTTGCTTGTTTCTTGATCTCATCGTTTTGAAACATTGGAGTACTTGATAGCTCAATTACCATGATTCTTTTCTTCCTTTTCCACTTCCTATACTTGCTCACACAGTCTTGTGGCTAAATACACATAAATGACTGAAATCTGTGTTTCCAACTCTGACTTCTTTGATCATATTCTATCCAGACCTGCATACATAATCAACATCTCATCTATGCTCATTCCAAATTTATTATGTCCAAATTAAAACTTTTCATTTTCAGCCCCATTCTCAATACTTTCTTCACCTTATTCTTTGTTATTTCAGTAAGTGTCATAATTATTCACGTAGTTGCTCAAGTTAAAACTTGGGAGTCTTCCATAATGCCCTTTTTCTCTCACATCTAACAGAATGCCCTTTGGCAAGTCCTGTTAGATCTAATTGCAAAATATTTCCCTCAAATGAGTACTTCTTTCTGCCTTGAGAGCTACTTCCCCTACTCTAAGACATCATCATCTTTTTCTAAAAATACAAAAATTAAGGACAGTGTAATACATCATGGATCATGTATTATAATTATATAATATATTATATATAAAATATATTTGAATGTAATGATAATCTTGGAATATAAGAATGTTATATTTTAGTACAAATAATATGGTATATATGAGATTTATATAATATAAACAGCAAATATAATTTGTCATTATATATTAATATACCCTATAATATGATATAGTTAGACATATATGTATATCATAACATAAATACAAAAATTATCTCTTCATTTTTTTTTCTCTATGCTTTCACTCTAATTCTCTGCTTCTGCCTCTTTATACTTTATTCCCCATGCAGCATCTAGAATCACTCTTTAAGAATAAAAATATCATGTCAGTCTTCTGCTCAAAAACGTTTAATGACTTTCCATCCTCCAAGAAGCAAGTCCAGCCTCCTTGAGATGGGCAGCAGGCCCTGCATGATCTAGTCCTTAGATGCCTTGGGACTCTGTAGTCTTCCCTGTCACTCTCCACTCCCATGCTAAGTGGGTTCAGGCCTTTTCCGCAGATGCTCTTTGCCTGGACCACTCACTTGGATATCCTTCTTGCTCCTTTGCTTCATTTATGTTTGCCCAAGTATCACATCAGCACAGAGGCTATCCCTGACTTCTCTGTCTAAAATGGAATCCTTTACCAGTCTATATCCCTTGTTTTATTTTATTTTTCTTAATAGCTTTCATCAGTGTACAGCAATATTGTGCATATTTCTTTGATTTGGGGCTTTTTTTTAAATTAATTTTTTATTTTTTATAAACATATATTTTTATCCCCAGGGGTACAGGTCTGTGAATCACCAGGTTTACACACTTCACAGCACTCCCCAAAGCACATACCTTCCCCAATGTCCTTCTATTGTACAACTAGGGCTGAGTCTTTTTTACTTTTATTTTTCACTGCTATAGCAGTGGCACTTATAGTGGTGCTTGACACAGAGCAGATGCTTGATAAATATTTGTAGAATCAAAAGCTCTCTTCTGAGTTTCCATAATCTTTGATTTACAGCCTTATCATAGCACTTAAAAAAGTGTGTTTTAATTGGAAGTAATATCTTACATTCCTTAGACTGTGTCCTTCCTTGGAAGGAAAAGACCATTAACATTCATCTCAGATTTACCAATGTTCAGAAAAGGACTGGGCACGTAGCGATACTTCATGAAAGTGCTTTGAATGAATTAATGATTACTTAGTCTCATTGTTCCCTAAAGAAGCAATTCAGGGAATCTCTGGTATTTTCCCGAAGCCATAGGCTAGTAACATTGTTGTGATCAACTATCTTACATTAGGTAAAATGTACCCCATTTCTGGTTTAGAAAATAGTTGAGTGATAATCTAAAACCATATGTGATTTTAGACTATAATTTTTAATAATGAAAAGCATGCAATTTTTCACATGACAGAAAATACAGAATTTAAAACATTAAGACAACAAACAGAGAGTTTAGAATCTTAGATTTGGTACAGTTTGACACTGGTCATTGTTTAGTCCAGTGTCTTCGTTTCCCCCTGCTGAAGCTGAGGGCCAGAGCTTAGGAGTTGACAAAACTAAATCTAGAGCTGGGACACCTGGGCAGTCCAGTTCTTCCAGTGTTTACCTCCCCGTGCCAGTCTTCCATACTTAACTCAGCTTCCTTGGTTTGGGTGATCATGTCTCCAGTGGTAACCCCAGAAGCTGTACATAGCCTACCTCTTCATTCTCTTGGGTTTTCTTATATTAGATTTTCTTTCCTATATATTTAGAAGCATCAGTGATTCAATTCAGTGGGTTCCATTTTTATCACAGGAATGTAAACAATGCAAACACAGTAGATCTGATTTTTAGACAAATTTCAAGGTACAGCTTGATTCTAGCTATCACCAACACTATTGAAAACCATCCTTAACTTGAGTCATCTCTGTTGTGATTATTTCTGCTATGACCAAGTGTCATATCACCCTTTAAAAAAGTCATCCTTTAAAAAAAAGGTTTGGTTAGATTTGTGCATTAGTGTATAACTTATTTATTAATGGGAATAATTTTAACATAAGCATTTGAACAGAGAGAATTACATTATATCAGGAATATTTAGGGACAATAAAGATACCTTGACTCTCTTGAGCTTTTTTAGAACACCTGCTGTTTAGAAGTACAGAATAAACCATTACTTACAACTCTTTTCTTAAAGGATGGCAGCTGTGTTTCCTACCTGGAGGTGAATATTCCTTTTTTTTTTTAAAAAAAAAATAGGTCTTAACAAATTTTATTACATTATTCCCAGAAATGCAATCAGTTTACTGATTGTAAATCTATACCATTCATGGTTTTCTTTTTTTTTAATATTAAGAATATACTTAGATTACATGTCGAGTTAATGTGGCCCTTTTTTGGTAATAAAACTAAAACAACAAAACCAAAAGTTTGTGGATAAAACATTTTGAAAGAAATAGCTTAAAATTAATAGATACTTAGAAAATTTAACACTAGAGTCACCGCTAAGGCAATTGCAGTGTTTCTATTTGACTTTGACAAGTAGAGGCAGCACTTGAAGAAAGTTTTTATTGATTGATTGTAAAGGGTGAATACTGGATTTATTGGTCTATAACCTTAGAAAATGGATTTTGGTATTTTAAAGACTTCTTGATGATCTTTCCTTGCCCAGCTCATAAAGTGCTCCTCCTATGTCCTCCTGTAACACCTGGAGCAATTCATCCTATTTTCTTCATTGAATTCAAATGGTGTGTTTACACTCTGGTATTTCCTGAATGCATCTGAAGTTCCCTGAAGGCAGATATGATTCTCTATTGCTGTTAACAGTGCATTCTTCCAAACAGGCTCTAACTCGCTCTCTGTCCATCAATTTCCAAATCCTGTTGGTTCAGCCTTTAAATTTCCCTTTCTTTAGTCTTCACTGACACTGAGACGTATCACCAACAAACCAACAGGGTTACTCTGCCTCAGGCTACTCTTTGTTGGGGAGCTGGAAGTGGAACACTCTGTAGAGATAAAGACCTTTCTCTCTACCCATGCTTTGTGTACATGAGGTGTCCCACACTGCCTGGATTTGTATCTCTGCTGTGCCATTTACTAGCCCTGCCACTTACTAGCTGTGTAACCTTGGGCAAGTTTTTTTTACTTCTTTCTGCTTCTGTTTCCTCATCTGTAAAATGGGGCTAAAAATAGGACCTACCTCATGTGGCTGCTATGAGAATGAAAATAAGTGAGTTAATATATATAAAGCCCTTAAAACAGTGCTTGGCACACAGTGAACATTTCAAGTGTTAGCTGCTGTAGTTATTATTATTCATTACCAGTAATACTTCCCCTTTAGGTAGTCATGGGAGAGAGTAATAACAGAATCTCTGTGGGAATAAAGTGGTAAGAACACCTCCCCAAAGTCCTTGTTGAGAGCTACTGCTCTAGGCTAGAGAGCCAATGGTGTCCTAAGCAGTGGGCAAGCCAGCTTTAGATCCAAAGAGTGAAAGCAATTTGGTTATAATTTACTGCTGTACAGATCAAGGAATACAAACTGACAACTGACGCTGGTTTGATTTGTTAGCCCATACAATTCTTTAAAAGTAGATGCAACTAGATAGATTTTAGTCTTCTCTGAAATTCATGCATGAGATAACACTGAAATTATGTAACTGCTTTCATCAAGTGAATAAATCTCCAAGTTTTAAGTATGGAACTGGAAAAAAATCTCAGAAGTGCTTTTAGAAGATGTGAATTTTGTCTGAAAAATATCCTTTAAGGGAGGATACAATGATTTTGTTAAAAATAGCCTCTCGCTGGCTTCCTCTAATGCATTCACTCCTACCATCCATCCTAAATATCTACAAAACAGAGGGAAACACACAAAGTCACATCAGGAGCAAAAACAACACAGCATGGTAATGGCATAAAAACAGACACATAGACCAATGGAACAGAGTAGAGAGTCCAGATATGGACCCTCAACTCTATGGGCAAATAATCTTCAACAAAACAGGAAAAAATTTACAGTGGAAAAAAGACAGTCTCTTCAATAAATGGTGCTGGGAAAACTGGGCAGCTATATGTAGAAGAATGAAATTCGACCATTCTCTTACACTGTACACAAAGATAAACTCAAAATGGATAAAAGACCTCAACGTGAGACAGGAATCCATCAGAATTCTAGAGGAGAACATGGGCAGTAATCTCTTTGATATCAGCCACAGCAACTTCTTTCAAGATATGTCTCCAAAGGCAAAGGAAACAAAAGCGAAAATAAACTTTTGGGACTTCATCAAAATCAAAAGCTTCTGCACAGCAAAGGAAACAGTCAACAAAACAAAGAGGCAACCCACAGAATGGGAGAAGATATTTGCAAATGACAGTACAGACAAAAGGTTGATATCCAGGATCTATAATGAACTCCTCAAACTTAACACACACAAAACAGACAATCATATCAAAAAATGGGCAGAAGATATGAACAGACACTTCTCCAATGAAGACGTACAAATGGCTATCAGACACGTGAAAAAATGTTCATCATCACTAGCCATCAGGGAGATTCAAATTAAAACCACATTGAGATACCACACTACACCAGTTAGAATGGCCAAAATTAACAAGACAGAAAACAACATGTGTTGGAGGGGATGTGGAGAAAGGGGAACCCTCTTCCACTGTTGGTGGGAGTGCAAGTTGGTGCAGTCACTTTGGAGAACAGTATGGAGATTCCTCAAGAAATTAAAAATAGAGCTTCCCTATGACCCTGCAATTGCACTCCTGGGTATATACCCCAAAGACACATATGTAGTGAAAAGAAGGGCCATCTGTACCCCAATGTTTATAGCAGCAATGGCCATGGTCACCAAACTGTGGAAAGAACCAAGATGCTCTTCAGCGGATGAATGGATAAGGAAGATGTGGTCCATATATACTATGGAGTATTATGCCTCCATCAGAAAGGATGAATACCCAACTTTTGTAGCAACATGGATGGGACTGGAAGAAATTACGCTGAGTGAAATCAGTCAAGCAGAGAGAGTCAATTATCATATGGTTTCACTTATTTGTGGAGCATAACAAATAGCATGGAGGTCATGGGGAGTTAGAGAGGAGAAGAGAGTTGGGGGAAATTGGAGGGGGAGGTGAACCATGAGAGACTATGGACTCTGAAAAACAATCTAAGGGGTTTGAAGTGGCAGGGGGATGGGAGGTTGGAGTACCAGGTGGTGGGTATTATAGAGGACACGGATTGCATGGAGCACTGGGTGTGGTGAAAAAATAATGAATACTGTTATGCTGAAAATAAATAAATTAAAAACAAACAAAAAACACAAAAAAACAAGGGCTAACTATTTTTGCTAGATTCCTAGGGACTTTCCATTGCAAGATCATGGAAACTAGACCAAGAAAAGCAATGGACAGTCTGCCTGGCAAGAAAGAAAGAGTAAAAATCTTGCTCTTGTGAAAGTAGGTACAAAGATCTTTTGTTTCTTTGTTACTTCATACCCTTGGCAGGAATAAAGATCTACCAATTCAAAAACTGGTTTATAATCCTTTTACTGTGTATATACTACATTTTTAGACAGTCAAATGTTGTTATACACCTGTTACCAGTACATTGTTTCTATATCACACAGAGGCTGACTTTGCGTAGAGACTGTGATCAGTGAGGAAAATAGCACTAATAATATGGGTGGTAAATATTAATTTTAATATTCACTGAACTCCTGCTACAGTCAGACGGCTGTTCAAAGGACATTTCACTGTTGGTCTTAGTTTGTTTAAGCTCATAATAACCTATGAGGCAGGTAGTATTACTGTTCTATTTACTATTATCTAGATGAGACAAAGACACAGAGCACTGTGGAGGACAAATTCGAGAAGCATAGCCAAAACAGAGGGAAAGGACAATGAAATGATGATAGTGTAGCTGATAGGTATGGAAACTGGGGAACATAACTCTAACCAAACATGGAATGGAAATCATTCGAAGAAGCAAGTAAGAAGAATTGAAGTGAAAGCAATAACCTTTCTGAGTAATGAAAGTTCTGAGCATGTGCAGCTCCTTGCTAAGAAAGAAGAGGCAGCTGAACAAGTTGCTAAGAGGTAGTCTTTCTAGATTCAGGTTCTTTCTCTACACACAAGTTGGGTGACCTTTGGGCAAATTACTTAATTCTTCTAAACCTCTGTATCTTCATTCGTAAAAAGAGGGTAACCATGGTAGTATGTTCTTCATATTTTTTTTTAAAATAAGGATTAAGTGAGCCTTACATGTAAAGTAGTACCTAAAACTGTGACACATAGTGAGTTCCTAATAAGTGATAGCTATTTTTGTCATTATTATTATTGTTGTTTTTATTAAATGGGTAAAGAGAAAGGGGAGGAGAATTCATGGTCAAGTAATTGGGGAGGTTCTAATTATTTTTTTTTAATATAATTTTTTATTTTTTATAAACATATATTTTTATCCCCAG
>NC_081557.1:150485590-150549255 GCF_022355385.1 Mustela nigripes | reverse complement strand
ATCATTCATTTATTCCACAGATAGTTTTTAGGTATTAATTATGTGTTTTAGGTGCTGAGAATACATGAGAGAAATACTTTCTATCTTTAAACAGTTTAATAGGGGAATAAAAACGAGTAAACAGGTTATTGCAACATAGTGTGATAAATGGTAGGATAAGAATGTTCAAGCTTTTCTTAAGAGCACATGAAAGAGACAACTAGCCCAGATTTATGATGTTTGAGAAGTTAATCATATGATCATGATTCACCTTATGGGTTAAGAAGCCCCTGATTGGTATGCAAACAATGAATTCAAGACAATGAATTGAAACAAAAATTGAAAAACTGGCTCTTCAGGGGAACAAAACCATAGGTTTGGGCCATTTGTCCATTTCTGTGGTGTAAATATTTCCACTATGCTGACTTTAAAGCTACCAAGCTAGTAGACATGGTAGATTTGAAGTTACAAAGGAAAGAGAATAAATACCAGAGGAAGACTCCTGGAAAATGAAATAAAGGTAGGTTCAAGCTGAAAGGAGTTTGACTTGGTCCTTAACTAACCAAAGGAAAGAATAAGGGTGTGGATCCAGGTATATTTTTTGTGGCTTATGGTTAGTGTTAGAGTTACGATTTACAGAAATAATTGGAAAATTTTCTACCTACTCTTTTGATGAGGACTGCTAAATTGTCCTCTGCTATTAATTTTCTTTTTTCTTACTAGTAATAGGACCTCCCTTGCAATGGCCTTCCTTGCAGGTAATGTGGTTGTGTGACTATGTTTGGGCTAATGAGATATGAATGGGATGATATATATATATCCTAGGAAAAGTACAGTAAGTGGCTTACTCTGGATTACCCTTTCTCTTTCCACCTGACTGGGAAATGACTAAAATGGTATCCAGTCTTGGATACAGATGTGAAAACCACATGTTGTCATCATGTGAGGGCAGGAGTCAACCTGTTTATTTGGGATCCTTGCTATCCTCCTGAGCAAAGCTTGGATTACTTGCCTATCTGCCTTTGTATGTTATGTCAGAAGAAAGTAAGCATTTATCATATTTAAGTACTGGCTTTTAGAGTCTCTTTGTTACAGTAAGTTTAGATTATACCCTGACTAGTACAGAGAGATTCTGTATCCTCTGTGCATGAGGAGATAAAATTATTTTCTAAGAATTTAGAGTTGGTTGGAAAGGGCATACAGTTTGAAAAGAGTAAAATTAGTTTAATAGCTAGGGGTTGGGGGATAGGATAAGAGAGATAGGTACTAGGAAAATATAGAAACATTGGTTGGTAATCTTGAGGACTAGAAGACCACTGATCATGGAAAAAGGAAATGATATAAACATGAATTATCTAAATAAACTCAACAAAATGGTGAAAGCCCTAAGAAACAATTTTAATGTAGGCCATGCAATTTGTATCAGAAATGTTTGCATTTCTCAGACTTACACTTAAAAACCATTTAATGAACTATTAAAAGCTGAAAGTATATTTTCAGTGTTACATACTTATTTTTTTATTTTATTTTTTGAGAGAGACAATGTGAGTAAGCAAGCAGTAGTGGGAGGCGCAGAGGGTGAGGGAGAGAGGGAATTTTAAGCAAGCTCCATGCCTAGCACAAAGCCCAGCTTGGGGTTCAGCCTCACAACCCTGGGATCATGACCTGAGCCTAAATCCAGAGTCAGATGCTAAACCAACTGAGCCAGCCAGGTGCCCCTCAATGTCACATACTTAATGAAAATCTACACATATATAGCTTATAGGCTTGCTTGACTTTGAAGCCAAATAGACTAGCTATATTTCATTACCAGATAAAATAGAAATAAAGTGCTAGGATCACTGAAATTAAGTAAGTAAAAAAAATGTTTTACCCTTATCATGGGAAATTTACTGAAGGAGATGGATTTTTAATTAAAACTGAAAGTTCATATATCTTTACACTTTGAAAACTAGAGCCCATACTATTGATTTTACCCTTTTACTATCATGCATATTTTCAAGAGGTAGTAGAATAATACTTGACTTTAGGATCTTTTAGGCCTAGATGGATGTATCTCTAAAATAGTCTTTCATAAAATTCATAAAATGGTGAAAATTTTGTGGTATTTAATGTTGTTTGGGTCTTTAAACACTGGATAAGATGTGATTTTAAGTGTGATGTTCCCAATATGGATCATATAGAATTAAATATTTGACAAAAACAGACACATAGATCAGTGGAACAGAATAGAGAGCCCAGAAATAGACCCTCAACTCTATGGTCAACTAATCTTCGACAAAGCAGGAAAGAATGTCTAATGGAAAAAAGACAGCCTCTTCAATAAATGGTGTTGGGAAAATTGGACAGCCACATGCAGAAAAATGAAATTGGACCATTTCCTTACACCACACACAAAAATAGACTCAAAATGGATGAAGGACCTCAATGTGAGAACGGAATCCATCAAAATCCTTGAGGAGAACAGAGGCAGCAACCTCTTCGACCTCTGCCGCAGCAACATCTTCCTAGGAACATCGCCAAAGGCAAGGGAAGCAAGGGCAAAAATGAACTATTGGGAATTTATCAAGATCAAAAGCTTTTGCACAGCAAAGGAAACAGTTAAAAAAACCAAAAGACAACTGACAGAATGGGAGAAGATATTTGCAAACGACATATCGGATAAAGGACTAGTGTCCAAAATCTATAAAGAACTTAGCAAACTCAACACCCAAAGAACAAATAATCCAGTTTCTGCCCAGAAATGGGCAGAGGACATAAACAGACATTTCTGCAAGGAAAACATCCAGATGGTCAACAGACACTTGAAACAGTGCTCCACATTACTCGGCATCAGGGAAATACAAATCAAAACCACAATGAGATATCACCTCACACCAGTCAGAATGGCTAAAATCAACAAGTCAGGAAATGACAGATGCTGGCGAGGATGCGGAGAAAGGGGAACCCTCCTACACTATTGGTGGGAATGCAAGCTGGTGCAACCGCTCTGGAAAACAGCATGGAGGTTCCTCAAAATGTTGAAAATAGAACTACCCTATGACCCAGCTATTGCACTACTGATTATTTACCCTAAAGATACAAACGTAGTGATCCGAAGGGACACGTGCACCTGAATATTTATAGCAGCAATGTCCACAATAGCCAAACTATGGAAAGAACCTAGATGTCCATCAACAGATGAATGGATCAAGAAGAGGTGGTATTGGGACGCCTGGGTGGCTCAGTTGGTTAAGCAGCTGCCTTCGGCTCAGGTCATGATCCCAGCGTCCTGGGATCGAGTCCCGCATCGGGCTCCTTGCTCGGCAGGGAGCCTGCTTCTCCCTCTGCCTCTGCCTGCCATTCTGTCTGCCTGTGCTCACTCTCGCCCTCTCTTTCTCTGAAATAAATAAAAAAAAAAATCTAAAAAAAAAAAAAAAAGAAGAGGTGGTATATATACACAATGGAATACTATGCAGCCATCAAAAGAAACGAAATTTGCCATTTGCGACAACGTGGATGGAACTAGAGCGTATCATGCTTAGTGAAATAAGTCAAGCGGAGAAAGACAACTATCATATGATCTCCCTGATAGGAGGAAGTGGTGATGCAACATGGGGGCTTAAGTGGGTAGGAGAAGAATAAATGAAACAAGATGGGATTGGGAGGGAGACAAACCATAAGTGACTCTTAATCTCACAAAACAAACTGAGGGTTGCTGGAGGGAGGGGGGTTGAGAGAAGCGGGATGGGGTTATGGACGTTGGGGAGGGTATGTGCTTTGGTGAGTACTGTGAAGTGTGTAAACCTGGCGATTCACAGACCTGTACCCCTGGGGATAAAAATATATGTTTATAATAAATAAAAAATTTAAAAAAAGAATTAAATATTTGGAATCACACTTTAGAAATAGACTATATAATTTCCTTGTCACATATTTCACTTTTATTTTACCTGAAATATGATGCATATTATTTTAAGTTGTGACCTTCTTTATATTCTAGCAGTGGAACATCTAGTAATCCTATGTTTTGCACAAAATTAGGTAGAATCTCATTCCCTAAGTAGTTATGGAGTAAGGGTTTTTATATTTCTGCTTATTTATCAGGCAGTGTAATTAGAAGTGATTCTTTAAGAATCCACCATGATCAGAGTAAATCATATTTATCCTGTGGAAAAAACTGGTGCATGTTCATCCAGTGGCCACACAAAATTATTATCATAGGTTTAATTTTCTTTGTTTTAATCAAGATCCTTTGTTTTCATGAAGTTGGCTCAGTTTATAATGCCAGTGAAGGCAGTTTTGGAGATAGCTAAGGTATGTTTGTCCAGTAAAGCCTTAAAGAAGCTTGGTGTTCACTGGAAAAATGTTTTAATTTGGGAGACAAAGCCCTAAGCCAAATTCCTTATTATCTGCAATTTAATTGAGAAAAGTACTTAACCTCAGTCTTTCTGTCAAGTATGATTGAGAGAGAACTGCTATTTGGAGGTACACTAGAATGCTGGGTACCTTAAACAATCTTGAGACTTCCTAAAGAGAGGTAATATGTATGGAAGAGGGATGAAAAATATTAATGTGTGAGGAGACACGCTTTTCTCTATTTTCCTTCCTAACAAATTTACAGTGCATATTAGCATAATCTTTAGAGGCTAAAGAATAAAAGCACAAATGGGTACATGTATGAAGATACTGTTTTGAGAGAAAAAGAGAATAGCAAGGGAATAGAAAGGGAAAGCCTTATCTATTGATGTTAAAGACTGTTGGAAGAAAATTTAGGGAAGAGAGTTGAAAGTAGAAGTGGGGAAAATTGGAAATCAATAGGAATGAGGAAAAATATGATTAAAGAAAAGGGGTATAAATTAGATTCCTTTAATATTTTATTATTTAGTATTTTTAATATTAATATTAAATAAAATATCCTTAATATTTTCAAGAGGTATACCTAGGAGTTAGAATTACTTTTTTTAAGAAACAAAAATGATTTCTTTAAAATGCAAATACTTTGAGACAGCATAATAGTTAAATGGGAACTCTAGTAGGTTGGCACCCAGTATTCTAAAGAGATTTTCAATTGAAACTTCTTTTTTTTTATGTTCAATTAGCCAACATATATTACATCATTAGTTTTTGAGAATTACTTTTAAATTACCTTTGGTTGCTGCATTTTATTTCTTTGAATATGGCACTTTGCACCAATATTTGAGTTTTATGTAAAAACCACAAAAATGATGAATTAGCTCTGTATTTTGAAATACTTTAGATTTGTACTTTATAAAAATCAAATATGAAGACAAAAACTTTCAAACAATATTAATATCTAGTTGCTAAGAAAGTTAGACTTGGTGACTCTTGGTAAGAAATTAAATTCTCTGGACATCGCAAACACAACTACAAAACTGTATTGTTTTCTCCTGAAATATTTTATCAACCTTGTGACCATGAACCAGTTAATATCTATGCTATAAAAGTACAAATGAAACATATTTACTATTTTCCCTTGGCTGATTTTATTGACAGGACTTTAGAAAGTATGAAATGTGAACTGTTGATTTGAGAATTTTTTTGGATTTTGGTGATAGGTGCAGCTTATGTCTTGGCTTCATTAATGGGTCAGAACAATTGTCTTTCTTTTGTTAGGCCCTGGGCAGGATAAAATTCTGCATCGTATGGCTTTTATTTTCCTTTTATTACAGTGGAGCTTGTGGTTTCCCTAAAGCAAGGATGTTGTCATGTACCCTATTTTGAATAGAAATTGTAGACTTAAAAACATTTCAACAGAATAATGAAGATTCCATAGTTAGATATGTTAAAGTGTTTGATTTCACTTGACTGTTTTATTTTGTAGAATTTTTTAAAAGCCTTGCAAAATAACATTGTGGTATATTTATTTAAAAGAGGGCTGCCATAGACCCACTATCCAGGATGGCAACTGCACAATTTGTGGATGGCTTCTAGGTAAAAGAGCAAAATCATTCATGCATTTCACAAGAGAAACAGGTGATGCAATATACTCAACATGCATGTTTGGTCCCAGGATATGTGAGACCTGCTAAGCTTGAGCCATATGGCAAATATCTTCAGGAATGGTGGACTTGAGACAGAAGCAAATGGCACAAGTGGTTTGCCCTTCTCAGAACTATGAACAATTTTAACCCACTTCTGTTTGGACTATTCTTGTATAGACATGAGCTACATTGGAAACAACATCAATAATAATAAAAACAAAATGGCAAAGTAAAAGAAATCATTTTTAAGTGCTGGTTAGGTGTATTGTGTTTTTATGTTTCTTACCCAAAATCTTTAACTTAAAATTTAATAATATAAATATGTGGAAAAAATAAACTTTAAGCTCTGTTTCATACTATACAGAAATTAATTTAGGCTAGATTAGAGACTTAAACATATAAACAAAAGCCATAAAACTTCTAGAAAAAAATATTTTACACTTTGGGGTATGTAAAACTTCTTAGGAACCAGAGACCATTAAATTATAAAATAAAAAATATGATAGGGGGCCTGGAAGGCTCAGTCAGTTAAGTGTCTGCCTTAAGTTCAGGTCATGATACCAGAATCCTGGGACTGAGTACCATGTCAGGCTCCCTGCTCAGTGGGGAGTCTGCTTCTCCCTGTCTCTGTGTCCCTCCCTCTGTTCCTTCTCTCTCTGGCTCTCTTGCTCACTCTCTCTTTCAAATAAATAAATAAAATATTTTAAAAAATATGATAAAAATAAGGGTAAATTCCTCTTGTTCTAAAACAGTGCTAGGTAGAAGATAAGGTAAACCATATATTGGAATTAAATATTTGAATATAGAATCTAACAAAGAACTTGTTCTCAGAAACATACAACATACAGTATAGTGATTCAGCTTCTCTATATGTTGTTATGCTTGACTCACCAAAAGTGTCATCTGTCACCATACAACCCATTTTTGTGTATGGTGTTAGAAAATGGTACACTTTCATTCTGTTGCATGTATCTGTCCAGTTTTCCCAGCACCATTTTTTTTTTTTTTTTTGCTGTTGTTTTGTTTTTAAGGATTTTATTTATTTATCTGACCGACAGAGATCACAAGTAGGCAGAGGCAGGCAGAGAGAGAAAGGAGGAAGCAGGCTCCCCATGGAGCAGAGAGCCCAATGTGGGGCTTGATCCTAGGACCCTGGGATCATGACCTGAGCCAAAGGCAGAGGTTTTAACCCACTGAGCCACCCGGGCGCCCCCCAACACCATTTGTTGAAAAGACTGTCTTTCCCCCATTGTATATTCTTGCCTCCTTTGTCAAAGGTTAATTGACCATATATGTGTGGGTTTAGTTCTGGGCTCTATTCTGTTCTGTTGATCTCTGTGTCTACTTTTGTTCCAGTGCCATACCGTTTTGATACCACAGCTTTGTGCTATACTTTGAAGTCTACAATTGTGATACTTTTGGGTTTGTTCTTTTTCCTCAAGATTGCTTTGGCTATTTGGGGTCTTTGTGTCCATACAACTTTTAGCATTATTTCTTATACTTCTGTGAAAAATATTGTTATTTCAGTAGGGATTGCATTGAATCTGTAGATTGCTTTGGTTTCCAGAGTACACACATATATATTTTTCCTTCTTCTTTTTTATTGTGTTTTTTCTTTTCAATTTTTTTATTTAAAATCTAGTTAGTTAACATATGGTGCAATATTGGTTTTAGTAGTAGAGTTCAGTGATTCATCACTTACATATAATATCCAGTGCTCATCCTAACAAGTGTCCTCCTAATACCTATTACCCATCTAGCCCATCCCCTTACTCCTTCCTCCATCAACACTCAGTTTATTCTCTGTCTTTAACATTCTCCTATTGTCTGTTTCCTTCTCGTTTTTCTTTTTTTTTCTCCCTTCCCATATGTTCATCTGTTTTGTTTCTTAAATTCCACATATGAGTGAAATCATAGGTATTTGTGTTTCTCTGACTTATTTCACTTAGCATAATATACTCTAGCTCCATCCATGACATTGCAATGGCAAGGTTTCATTCTTTCTGATGGCTGAGTAATATTCCATTGCATATATATATATATATATATATATATATATATATATGCCACATATTCATTATCCATCCCAGAATATACTTTTAAAAAGTTCCTATGAATCAATCATAAAGTGACAAATGAGCCAGTTGAAGAAATTGGGCAAAAGATTTTAACAGATACTTCACAAAAGAAGACATAGGAAAGGCCAAAAAGCACTTGGAAGGCATCAATCTTATTAGTCATCAGAGAAATGCAAATTAAAGCCACTATGAAATATCATATTTTACCAAGGATGCCCATTATACCAAATGGTGATATGTGGAGCAACTAGACCTTTCACCTATTGCCAAAGAGGACAAAATTGTACAACTACTTCAGAAAGCAGTTTGGCAGTTTCTTTTTCTTTCTTCTTCTTCTTCTTTTTAAGATTGATTTATTTATTTGAGAGAGAGAGTGTGTGCATGAGTCGGTGGAGGAGAGGGAGAGGGAGGGAATCCCAAGCAGTCTCTCTGCTGAGCGCAGAGCCCCACAGGGGGCTCAATCTCATGATCCTGAAATCATGACCTGAGCCGAAACCAAGAGTGGGATGCTTAACTGACTGAGCCACCCAGGCACTCCAGTTTGGCAGTTTCTTAAAAAGGTAACATATGCCTACCTATGACCCTGTAATTCCACTCCTAGATCTTTATTTACCCAAGAAAAAACAAAAAAGCATATTTCCACAAAAAGACTTGTACTTGAATGTTCATAGCAATTTTATTCATAATTGCGCCAACCTGGAAACACCTCCTAAATTTCAACAACAGGTGAACAAATAAATCAATTGTGGTATATTCATTCAGAGAAATAATGCCCATTAATAGAAAAAGATCAATTATTGATGCATGGTGCAGCATACATGATCTTAAAAACATTGCTCTGAGAAAAATCAAGCAGGCACACATGACTGTATGCTGCATAATTGCATTTTATAAAGTGCAAGAACAGGCAAAATTAATCTATGGCAATAGAGTTCAAAACTGGTTGCTTATGGGAGCTGAGGATGGTCTAGAAGTGACACAGGAGACTTTCTGGCATGATAGACATGTTTAATTAGTTGTGGCAGGGTGTACATATGCATCAGAAATCCTCAAATTACACATTTAAGATTTGTTCTTTTCACTATCCATTGATTTTATCTCAATTAAAATTTTAATTCTTAATTATCATAGTGTCTCCTAAATGGTACAGGAAGTGGTTAAAAAAAGGGCTTTAATATAAATGGCATCTTTACCTAAATGACAAAGGTAAAGAAAAGGCATTTGATTTATATTCTACTCTTTTATCAGTAGAAGTCAAAGATTATTTGGGACTTCCCAGAACCTGGCTTTCTCCTCTAAATTTCATGTGTTTTACAACTATCGGGATTCTAGAAATTTTAAATTAGCTTTCATATTCTTCTGCACACAAAATTCTAGCTATACCATACTATACAATATTTTGCCTTCCTACATTTTTGATAGTAATTACAGAATTTACAATGGTAATCTGCACATTTCACAATTAGTATTCACTGATTCTTTTTCATCTCTCACTTTTCTTCACTCTTTTCTGTTTCAGGCAAAGTGTAAGTAAAAATTACCTCCTAAGATTATACTACTAAAATGTTGAGTGCCTGAAATCAAATTAATCTCTTTATTTCAGGTGTCAGAATGCTGAGAAAATTTTGAACAGTAAGACCTCAAATTTCTAGTTGGAATTAGAAATATTAGAATTTTGTATTCAATTTCCATGACTAAATGGATACCATAGTAAATTGATTCATGTAATACTTTTAAAACATTTTCTAATTTTTTTTTTAAAATAAGGTTTTTAAAGTTAATATCTACATTTTTTCTTATTTGAAATTGTAGACTCTTATAAATTGATGTTATATTTTCAAAATACTCTTTATAGTCTTTGAATTAAAATACGTAATTATTCATTTTTTTTTTAATTTTTTATTTTTGATAAACATATATTTTTATCCCCAGGGGTACAGGTCTGTGAATCACCAGGTTTACACACTTCACAGCACTCACCAAATCACATACCCTCCCCAATGTCCATAAAAAAAAAATAAAATAAAAATAAAAAAATAAAATAAAAAAAATACAAATATCATTAAAAAAATCAATACCAAAAAAAAAAAAAGAATTGTCAAATTAAAAAAAAAAATACGTAATTATTCAGAAAATAGTCTCAGTATAACATATTTTACTATAAAAAATGACTTTAAGATTTTTAGAATTTAGGCCAACTCACTATAGAAATGTGTTTTAATCAGAAATTTCATATTAATATTTTTACTACTGTTATATAGGAAACTTGAATATTATATGACCTTAAGAACTGATGACAAATATTGAATTTTGTGTATCAAGATGAGGCTTAATTACTCTTTTATAATTTTTATTTTGTTATGTAGGAATTTATTATTAATTTCACTGTGGCTGGGTTTGACTCACTGTGGGAGCAAGGCATACAGTATTTGAAATGAAAGTGCTCTCCAAATGGGAGTAGACAAAGGGAGGAAAAAAAAATATTGAATTAATAAATGAAGTGGGCTGCATTGAGGTGAGAGAGTCGATACAGAGATGTGGGGCCTTGAGTACTAAGACAAAATGTATAAACTCAATGTGTTCAAGGGCACTAAAGCACTTTCTGAATTAAATTATTAAAACCTAGGAATTTAGAGGGAGAACTTGAGTGTAGCAGGGTAGTCATGGTGATAAAAAGGGAAGGTTTTTAGAAAATGCAATTTGAATTAACTGTAAGAAGATTTAAAGCACTGCAGCTAGCAAAGAGAAATTTGAGTTTGTTAAAATGACAAGAACCAACTACATTAAGGTGTTCAGGCATACGTCATAATGACAGGGCAATGTACTCACGATATAGTCTAATAACTCACTCTCATAGACTGGTGGGTTCTAATGATGTATTTAGTTTATGTTTAGGAAGCCTGGAGAGGAAGGAACACAGAGAATATGGCATTACATTGCAATAATTTGTTTACTTTTTACCTCATAGTATAAGAATGACTTTTATTTTTGTATAGCCTTCATATATTTAAAAAAAATTTATTTATTTTAGAAAAAGAGTGCATGTGAGGGGGCGTGAGGAGTAGAGGGAGAAGGTAAATTCTACCCAACTCTGGATCAGGACCTGAGCCGAAACCAAGAGTCGGATACTTAAATCAACTGAGCCACCCAGTCTCCCCTAGCTTTTATATTTTGAACAGAGAAAGGTGCATTCTAGCCATTTAATAAATGTTAGGAGACATTATGAAGTAATCAAATCATTAGTGTATATATTATGCCATGTACCATGCACTATTCTAGACACTGGCACATAATGGAGAACAGTATAGAAGTAATCATGTCCCTCAAAGATTTTACTTTCTACTGGGGGTGACAGAGTAGAAGAGACAATTATATGTAGTTCATTCATTCATTCATTTATTCATTCACATACTGGTAATTTCTGTAAAGCATTTAAAAATGGGGTAAAATGTAGTAAAGGGGAGGGATGGAATAGTGGCTAGGTGAGAATGGTCAGAAAAGGCCATTGGGAGGATATAAGGATTTGATTAAGACCTGAATTGTGAGATGGAGAGGCAGCCATATGAAGACCTGGGGAAAGAGTATTTCAAGGAGGAAGGAACTTCAAAAGCAAAAGCAATAGTGATAAGGTTTGCTTGTTCAAGAGAAGGAAAGAAGGATAGCCAGACCAGATTAGAGTAAGCAGTAGAGGATGGAGAGACATGAGGCCTGAGAAGTAGCCAGAGACCATTAATGTAGAGCCTGTGGTCTATGGTAAAGATTTTAGTTTTCATTCCAGTTGTAATGGGAGCTAGGGAGATGGGGGAGTGGTGCACTCTGATTCATGTTTTAGAAAGATCACTTTGGCTGCTGTGTGATGTCAAGACTGCAGGTGGAGAACAGCTAGGAGGCTATTACAATGATTCACGTGAAAGATTCTGAAGGTTTGGAATAGAGCTGTGGCAGTAAAGATGGAGTGAAAAGTGGCCTGATTTGGTATCTATTTTGTAGTGGAGAGGACATGACTTCTGAAGAATTATATGTGGAGTATGAAGGGAAGATGAAGGGCTGAGGAGGACATATAGGTTTTCCACTTGGACAATTGGGGGATAGTGCAGCTATTTAGAGAGATGGCAAAAATTTGGTGAGGGCAATAAAGTGTGTGTGTGTGTGTGTGTGTGTGTGTGTGTGTGTGAACAGTTTTATTTTGTCCATGTTGTTTCAATGAATAAATTTTGATAAAATTTACCTGAGCACATCCTGTGTTCCAGCCCCTGTTCTACATGCTGGGAAAACAGAAAAAAAGAAAATAGAAATTCATCTTCAAAGAGCTGACATAACTGAGAAAGACAAACAACCAATAAGTAAATACATACTCTGTTAAATGTTGCTAATGTCTGTGGATAAATATAAAAACATAAATGAAGGAAAGTGCTAAAGGTGGAGGTCGGCTTGCTATTTTTAGAGTGTGGTCATGGAAACCCATTTTAATAAGGTGACATTTGACCAGAGGTTTGAAGACAGTGAGGGTACTAGCCATGTGAATATCTAGGAAAAGGATTTTTCAGGTAGAGAGAACAGCAAGTTTTCTTGTTGCTCCTTCAGCTGCCATGAAGCATGTGTATTTTGGTTATTAGAGGACCAGCAAGGAGATCAGTGTGGAATGAACTGGAGATGGAGGAATGACAGCAGATGATTCCAGGAGAGGCAGGGTACCAAATTATATAGGATGTTGTGAGCCATTGTAAGCAATTTGCTTTTTACTCAGGGTAAATCCAATGGTGGACTTTGAATGGAGGGTTTCTTTCTTTCTTTCTTTCTTTCTTTCTTTCTTTCTTTCTTTCTTTGTGGCAGGGGGAGGAGCACAAGCAGGAGCAGGAAGGGCAAAGGGAAAGGAACAGAGTGAATCATAAGCAGGCACCATTCCTAGCACAGAGTCTGACATGGGATTTGATTTTGTGATCCTGAGATCATGACCTGAGTCTAAATCAAGAGTCAGATGCTTCACTGACTGAGCCACCCAGGTGCCTTAAGGAATTCATCGTTTTAAACAACATTTCTTCAGTTGTTGTTTGTAGGTAGTCCCCACTGAGGCAAGAACTGAGGGAAAGATACTAGTTGGGAGGCTGTTTTCATCATTTAGCCTTGAAGTGTTGGTGTTTTAGATCAGAATGGTAGTAGTGAGGATGATAGTAGGTGATTGAATTCTGAACATATAACGAAACCAGAGCAGATAGGACTTGCAGACAGATTGGATTTGGGGTGTTAAAGTAAAAGAGGAGAATCAATGATGGCTGCAAGATTTTGGAAGGATGGCATTGACATTTATGGAAATGAGGAAGACCTCAGGATGGCTAAGTTTTAGGAGAAAAACAAGTGTTAGTTTCTGGGCATTTTAATTTTGAGACATCTATTAGAGATATAAATGGTGATGTGTAGTGTATATACACACACACACACACACACACAAACACTGGGCTTCGGTGGAGAAATCCTAACTGT
This sequence comes from Mustela nigripes, assembly GCF_022355385.1. Classification (NCBI taxonomy): domain Eukaryota; kingdom Metazoa; phylum Chordata; class Mammalia; order Carnivora; family Mustelidae; genus Mustela; species Mustela nigripes. Next base: position 150,535,733 of record NC_081557.1, on the reverse strand, counting down.
AGGTAGAAATTTGGGAGTGGTCAGCATTAGATAATATTCAAAGAGACAATAACTTAGGGAAGGAAAGGAGGAGAGAAAAGATCAGGGGACTGAAGATCTGGGCATTTCCACATTTGGAGGCCAGGAAATGTTGAGACCGAGAAGGAGAGATGAGGTAGGCAGAGAACTCGGAGACCAAGTGAAGAAATTCTTTCAAAAAGAAAAGAATGGTTAACTGTGTCATATGAGACCAGGAGATCAAGAATATTTGGGGTCTGAAATTTTATCATTGGATTTGGCAACATGGAAGTCATTAAAATTTGGCAAGATCTGTCTCAATGGGTGGTAAGGACAAAAGGCTAACTAGAATGGATTCAAGAGAGAAGGAGAAGAGGGAATTTGAAAACAACAAATACAGACTTTAAAGGAGTTTTTTTGTGAAAGGATACAGAGAAATGGAATGTAGCTTAAATGGGACATAGGTTCAACAGAAGCTGTTTTTTTTTTCTTTTCTTTTCTTTTTTTTTTAGACTGATTTATTCATTTGAGAGAGAAAGAGGGAGAGTAGGAGGGGCAGAGGGAGAGGGAGTGAGAATCTGAAGGAAAATTCACACTCAGCACAGAGCCCAACACAGAGTGTATGCATGACCCTGAGATCACGACCAGAACTGAAACCCAGAGTTGGACACTCAACTGACTAAGCCACCTAGGCACCCATCAACAGAAGCTTTTATTCTCTCTTTTTAAGATAAGTGATGTAGACACATCTGTATGCTCATGACAATGAATTAGCAGAATGTGAAAACTTGGTATAGGAAAGACTGAGAAAATGAGAGCTATTAGAGCAAGTACTAGAGCATAAGAGAAATGGTTGGTTGGCAAAGATCTGAAAAGCAACACTACTTGCAGTACAGTGGACCAAAAGGCAGAGAGAAGAAAACATTTTGAATTATGATGTAAGGTTATCAGGTTACAATGGAGCAGAAGAGATCTTTGAAGATTTCAAGACAATGAGAAGGAGGAATGAAACAGTAGTTTGTGATCATAGGATTTGAATTTCTGAGGGAAGAACCATGGATTATTCATAGCAATGCTAAGAAATGTGGACTCAAATTTGAAGTGAGAGTAATCATTACAGTTAGGATTTTCTCCAGGTTCTGGCAAGAATAATTGGGTAGTTGTTTTCAACAAGGGCCAGTGTTTTTCTTCATGCAGATATGAAGGAAGAGCTTATGCCATTTTAATAAATAACAACTCCAGTCTTCCATAACCTTGGGGCCATGGTTGTTTCTTCCCTCTTTTTTTTGCACACCAAATCCAATCTATCAGAGGATAATTACAGGGCTAGGCCATGGGTGAGATGCTGAATAAAGAAGGAAGCTGGATGTTTGGAGTCAGGAGCTGGAAATGAGAAGTCGTAGGTAGAGTAGATTGGAGATCCCTAGTGAGGACTGCAAAGTGCTGGTATGGTTTACTAGATGGGTGATTTGGATGCAAAGCAGGTATTTTGAAATTGAGATGTGAAAGTGCTGCAGTTATCAATGGTGTTTAAAACTTGCAAGTAGAACCATGTGAAATTGGGTTTAAAAAGTCATCAGAGCTAAGGTGGTTAAGGAACTGAGAGTTCAGCATATTTGCTGGATGTTGAAGGATCAGTAAGAAAGCAACAGACATAAAAGACAACAAGTTAGGTGTTAAGGTCATTAACAAATAAAGAGTTACTAGGAAGTGGATTCATGGCATCAAAAAAGAATGAGTGGTAAACTCTAACGAAACAAACTTCACATGATTTAGGATTTGAAAGATAAACTCTTTGGAGAAGGCATTGGAGAGGAATAAACTAAATCTACTTGAAATCGCTGAGATGAGTGGTACGTGAAACAAACTATAGCTACCACTTGAGAGCATTGTAAAGGCAAATCTGTTGTTGGTTATAACAAGAAGGCAAAAATCAATTTGAGCACACAGGTGGGGGAGCTTTCTGACTGAAGACTTTAAATTCCAGAGGGCAAGATAGAAGGGTACAGGAGAGTAGCAACAAATTAGGGCATGTCCAGAGTAGTGTGAGGGTCACCCTTCCTGGAAGAATGGATAATTTGTCAGACTATGACTTCTTCTTCTTCTTCTTTTTTAAAAAATATTTTATTTATTTATTTGACAGACAGAGATCACAAGTAGGCAGAAAGGCAGGCAGAGAGGAGAGAGGAGGAAGCAGGCTCCCCACAAAGCAGAGAGCCCCAATGTGGGGCTTGATCCCAGGACCCTGGGATCATGACCTGAACCGAAGGCAGAGGCTTTAACCCACTAAGCCACCCAGGTGCCCCCAGACTAGGATTTATGATGATGGAGGGGAAAGGGAAAATGAAGACATGATGAGACTCATCCTGTAAGCCTCCATGTAAGAAGAATCTGAAGACCTTCAAGTAGATGACTCTTCCTGAAGGGAAAGGGGTAGCTCATGAGAATTAAGATGTTGTGATGGCTTGAGATATTGGGAAGAAGGAAAAGTATATGAAGGGAATAAGTACATTTATGTGGCTTTGGATTCAGGGGCTTTCTTAGAATTTTTCCTTTGCTGTTCTAAAAATTAAAAGAGGGCAATGTTATTTTTGCAGAAGCAAATTAAAGCATTTGGAAAATCTATGCTAAAAAAATAACTACCATAAGCTTTTTCATTCAGGACATTTATTTTGTAGCTACTAATCCATTTCCAAGTGATTGTGTACATTTACATTTGAATTACATACCTGTTCATTTGTTTCAACCTATTCACTCAGCATAGAAGCTTGGGCCAGAGACCAAAGTGATCCCAATAGCTTGGCTCCTCAAATAAACCTGAACTCTTGTATAAAAGAAAATACAGTGTGCAAATATATACCCATACCATCAAAGACAGATTTGATCAGGGTTGAAATGAAAAAGCTTATCATTTTGGGAGAACACATGCTATCTTTTACATTGTTGTGTTTTTAATATTTTGCACTGTCTGGGCCTGATTATATAGACGCAGATTTAATAATCATTCAAAGCTCAAAAAGATTAAGTGAATTTCAGAGTTGGAAACAGAGTGAAGGTCTCAAAATCCTGGTTCATTTAAGATTTGTCAAGATATTATTAATACAATTCATCATCCAGGGATCAAATACATAATCCTTTTCTGTTATTATTTTTTTTTACAAGATTTGAATGGATATTTACATGATGTATCCAGTTGCTACTCCAACTGACTTGGGATAGTATAGAAAGTAGGAAATGTCTATTTGGTTCAGAAGATCCCCCTTAATCTGTTTCCAAAGGTCTCTGACATCATCAGTCTGTGAGTACAAATGAGGCCAAATAACAATAGTCAAAAGCTTGCCTTTATTGTTAGTTATTGTTCTAACCATTTGCATGTATGAATCTTAGTAGAGATTATTATCACCTCCATTTTATAGATGAGAAAACTGTAGCACTGGTCATTAAATAACAAGGTCAGACAACTATTAAGTGGTAAGTCAACATTTGAACCCAGGGACTGACTCCAGAACATAAAATCTTATTAATGTCTTATATTATTTCATACTGTGGGAGCTTCCAGCTCCTTACCTGCTGAAACTGGCCCTCAGCTTCCATTTACCAGATATTTCTCCTCTTTCCCTTGGTGTTTCTTACACCTAGCAAGCATTTCAGGGAAGTTCCGAAAAGTTCCTCACATGTTCTCTCGAACTAATCTGCCAACAGAGTTTACAGAATTTCTGCCAATTGTTTTCTTCTTGGTTTCACTGTTCTATTCATATCTCTACTTATGAAGCAGTCTCATTATCAGATGTGAAAATGTTGAGGTCTGTGTTAAAGGTGCTACCCTTGCTGCTTGGAAAACTATCAGTACTCAAGGTCAGGCCAGGTGTGAAGGTCAGATGCAGAAGTGGATAATGAACCTTGCTGCAGCTCGAATTGTCACCTCCACACTGTAACAGAATTGCTTGTGGACAGCACTTAAAAAAAAAAAAAAAACTATTGAAAATAGGTTCTGCAGTTTCTCTCTTTAATACATCTGTCAGTTTGTGCTCCACATATCCTAAGGGGTTGAATGAGAACAGAAGCATTCTCTTGTTCTTCACATCTATTCTTCTTCAGTGCTCATGTGCCAGAAACAAAATGAAATGAAAAACCTAAATGGGTTCCTCTTTGTCACCAAAGTCAATGCATTTCAAGTTGTGTCAGTGGATACTCAAGGGGGCCACCCACGCATTCCATACCCTGGCAGGCTGCCTTTGGGTTTAATAAGGACTTTGAATTCACTTACTTCATAACAATTTTTTTTAGGCTGTTAGGTGAAGGAAAGCTTCTGAACAAGTTTAGAATCTCTATATAAATTTCAGGGCCATCAAAAAACAAGAAAGGACACATATTTTAGCAGAAAGAGGCATATTAAGGAATTTCATTAGAATCTCAAAGAACTAGCTGGAGTGCTAGCCTTAGGCACAAATATGAATTAGATTGTATTTGTTTTCAGTGTTGCCAGCTTCTTCCTTTTCAACCTTTCAGTTCTTTCCTTGCTGTAACGCTTTATCAGAATCAGGAAAAAATAAAAAGCAAATGTAACTATCAATTTAGGTTTAATAACTTTTTACATTTTAAACCCATTTTAAATGATAGATAATAGACTTCTGTATTACCAAAGGAGTTTCAGACATCACTGACAGGCATTGGAAAGACGGGCAGAGGATTTAAAAAGTCCTGTGTGACAGCCTTAAAAATCACAGCTCAAAACCTACCAGCTATTCTGACTTCAAGGCTGTTCAGTTAGTAGGTCTATTTAAAGATTTTTCTAATGCATGCTGAGAAAGGAAACAGAAGTATGTTGTCTCTTCTTGTTCTTGTATGGTGTGAAACTCATTTGCCTAGGAAAGTTTTTTACTTTGTCAATGTTTGTACTTTAAAAGACCATATTCTTAATTTGGACTGGTAACTGTGCCAAATATCTGGGCAACTTAACAAAAAGATAGCTTTAATGTTAAAGGAAAATCCTATACCATGAAGGCTGTCATAATATGTTGCACTGATAGGGGAAAGATAGAATTAATATGACATTTTCTTGTTAACTTCAAATTTCAAAATTAAAAAACATTTTTAATGTTTTTACAAGCAAAAAATAAAAGTCCTGAACACATAGTTTTTTGCTCTTTATATCTACAGCAACTAGAAATAATATATTTACTTTTATCTTTTAATAATCATAATTTTGATTGTTTATTTGATATTGTGAGTTGATATGAGAAAATTAAGCAGCAGAAGATTTCTACAGCTATGTAGAATTTTAAAATATCTTGATATACCTGAATGGACCTTTAGAAATGATCCCTTAGTTGAAAAGTGCTTCATAATAGCTCTTGAATATTAATTATGTTATCAATAATAATATAATATACCACATTTTCCTGCACATATTATGTGCCAAACATCAACATATATCATCTTTAGTGTTTATTAAAACCTTGTGGAATAGGTCTTGTTCTTCCTAATTTGCAGAAGAAATAAAAGCTCAGGTAGTTTTGTTGACTTGCTTAGGATCAGTGAAATACTAGAACTGAAACTCAAATGCTCCTGTGCTCCAGCCTAAAGCCTTTGCTCTTTCAACTGTATCCTACTACATCTCCAAAACAAAAATCAATCCCAGACTATTTGTAATACCAGTATATAACTGGTAGTGTCTATAAGGGCTTGGGTTTGGACAGGGAAAAATATAGCAAGGTCATGGGGGTTAGGGTAATGTATAAACATCAAAAGTTAGAGGTAATTCTACCTAGATTAGACTAAGTTTGGAGAAGTAGAAGCACTGAAGGTGGGTTATGGCTGGTGGTAAAACCAAGTAGACACATCAGGGGAGGAAACTGTATTACAAGAGATTTGAAAATTAGCAGAATCAGAGGTCTTTCAGTCAGAATTCTGTACAATCGGTAATGTGAGGAGTATTTAATAAAGGGACTAAGTTAAACATTGAACAGGGTGTAGAGAAATAACAAGGGATAGTGTGATCTCTATCTCTAAATAACAACAAGAAGCTATTACCACCCATAAGTCTATAGGGGTGAGGGGACAGTAGTTCCTAAAATTTGGAGATGACATTGTGTGGGAAGGCTATAATACAGTAACTATGACCTTTACAACCATCCCACTTACCTTACAAGAACCGTGCTCAAGGAATGAATATCCCAACCTTTTGCTCCACCCTCCCTCCAACCTTTTATGATGCCCTTCTGTGGCTCAACAGAAAGCTGGAAGGCAAAGCAGTCTGTTGACGAGTTTCATGTTGGCCAGCCCCTTGAACACAGAGAAGATTTGAGAAAGTTGGGGAGGAGATCTGGAGATGCAAATGGGTGTTACCCAGCACAAGAAGTCAGGCAGCGGGTCAGTAACTTGATTCAAAATCAAGGAGAGGGCCAAGCTGGGACAACAAGAAAGCTGAGTTAGGATCAAATGAGACTTGAGAACTAAGGCTCCAGCTTCTTTCACTCACTATACTGGTGAGAACCATTCAGTCATTCACTAGTTATTCATCCATCCATCCTTCCATCCATCCATCCATCCCTCCGTCCATCCATCCAACAAAACATTCTTTAGTTTTATATGCCAGACATGTATTTTTACAGCATATGGTTTTTGTACAAGGTGCAGTTCACTGTATGAGCTCAGCCATGAAGTATATGAAAAGTATATGAAGTGTATGAAAAGAAACATATTCCTGGTGTGTTTATTAATTATTTATGTACTGTTCTGTTATCTACTATCACTCTAAACTCTGAAGAGGGAGTCATTTGCATCTATAAATGAAAACTATCACTCTAAACTCAGAAATATGGAGTCTTTTCTAGGTTCTATTAAGTAATCAGTCTCACAAGATTACCATAACTCACATGTGACATCAAAGTTGCTTAGAAAGCACATAGGGCAGGAACCCGACTTGTCCAGGGCTGTATCAGGGATTGCTATTCCTTGGAACTAGCCCTCACATCAGTCCATGCTGATGTCTGTACGGCAGTCCAGCAGCTTTGCTTTTTGGTTCCCCAGGACACATTTCAGGTTTGAAAGAGTAATTCTCAGAAGAAGCAGTTATGAAAGATCCCCAGGCTTAAAACTTTATATACCACAGGAGCCAATATCTCTTATAGCAGTCCAGAGGCAGGCTTCTATATAAGTATGCCCAGTTATAAGAGTCTAAAACTATGGTATTCCCATGAAGTGCTTATCATTCATTTATAGTTTTTACCATTCCGGATGCAATTAACCAAGCAGAAATGTAGCTGACGTACTTCCTTTATCAGGTTGCCAAGGGAACTGATCTGGAAAATGAATTGGATGTCAAATTCTAAGAGAGAAAGGGGAAAGATTTTTTTTTTAACCCTTTGCCTTAATGTAGTGTATTCCAAAATAGTATTTGTTGGATCAAATAGCACCAGAGGATGGCATGAAAATGGCATGGAGCAGTTAAAGTTCCTTACTGAGCTAGGGTTTGACAGCTCAAAAGACAAATTCAGCTCTTGTTACAAAAAACAAAGCTCACATTTTATTTTGTACTAGCAAATGATTTTTAAATAGTCTGTGAGCCAACAGGATATTCTAAAGAGATGGTCCATCATAAGCTGATGGATTGTTATTGAAACTGTTATTATATGAAGAACAATGAGCTAGATCTAGTTCTGTATTCAGGTAGCTCTCGGGATTACCTGATATCTTAATATTTAGTTTGCAGTGCACAAAAACATTAAAAAATGATTTATTTTTCTGTGTCATGAAAAATGTGTTAGTATGGATATATATATATATATATATATATATATATATATATATATATAAAACGAGACAAGCAATCTGGGTTTGAAATATGACTGCTAACTACAAACTGTGATCTTGAATAAATTACTTCTGCATTCTTCAGTTCCTTCATCTAGAAACTGAGGAACAATGATGGTGACTCTTTTATAGGGTTATTGTGATGATTGTAAAATGCTAAACTATTAGAAGAGTGAATGGCACTTAGTAAGTGTTCAATATGTGCTTACAACTATTAACTTTCTTAAAGCCAAACAATTAATATGTAGTAGAAGTAAAAATTGAATCCAGGTTGTCATTTTCCAACTTCATTGTTCTTTCCAGCCTTCCATATTGTATGTGCAATATATACTTAAAATTTCTCTAGAATAATACATGTTTTGCCCATGGCACACTCTGGCATCTCGAGATAGTATTGCTTAGTTATAATTGTATGGTTCATTTCTGAATTGTGATCATTTGGTTAAATTCATTAAATAAGGACTGCTGATTGATAGTTTTCATTTATAGATGCAAATGACTTGGAGGGTAATGGCTTTTAATTTTATCTTTTCATATTTATAAAAGAAAATTCAGTGTAACAAGTGATTAATTACCTAATGATTATTCAAAATTATAGGAAAAATGTTACTGAGTGCTGAGAGCAAAATTTTCCTTGATCTACCTATAAATATCTCATTTTCATGTTATTAGAACTGTAAATCTCATGTTGTGTTTTAAATGCTGCCTGGTTACATAAAGTATAGATTCATTTTTCACGTCCACAGTAACATTCACCTCGATCAGGAAATTTTAGGTAAAATATTGTACTTAGAAAAGGTACTTTATGGAAGTCATATAAATATAGATCTAAGTTATCCATGTGAGTGAATAGCTATAACTGGTTGGAGGACAAGAAGACCATTGGGAGAGAGTTTGGATTGTCTGTGGGACTTCCAAATGTAGATGTTTACGAAGAAGTTAGGTATACAGGTCTGGAATTAAAGAGAAAGACTTGCACTGGAAATATAGATATTCAGTAGCTAACATGAAGGAAATAGTGCAGACCATGACAGTGGCTGAGACCTCTCAGGGAGAATAGAAGAAAGTAGGAAAACCTGGGGGAGACCAAAAGTTAAGGAAGTGTAAAGCAGATCACAAAGGAAGTGAAGAAAAAAGGCCAAGAGTCAAGAGAAAACCTGAGAGAGACTGTTGTCCTGCAAACTAAGATCCATCCCTTAAACACGAATCTTTTGAGCTATTATGTTCTATGAGATATTGAGATAAATCAGTGAACACAACAGATAAACTTATTTGGTACTGGGGAGAGACAGGCAAAAATAGAGTAAATAAGTAAATTCCATATTTTGTTAAAAGATGATAAGTACAATAAAATATGATAAAGTAGTATAAGAGTATGTAAGAATGTTGCAATTTTATTTTAAATATTTTAAATATTTTATTTATTTATTTGACAGAAAGAGAGCAAGCACAAGCACAAATGGGGGAGTGGCAGGCAGAGGGAGAGGTAGAAGAAGGCTCCCAGCTAAGCAAGGAGCCTCTTGTGGTTCAATCCCAGGACCCTAGGATCATGACCTGAGCCAAAGGCAGGAGCTTAACTGACTGAGCCAAACAGGTGTCCCCAGTATTGAAATTTTAAATTGGGTAATCTGGGTAGATAGACAAGAAGATGATATTTGAGCAAAGACTTGGAAGAGATAAAGGGATTAAGAGATCAATTTCAGAAAGGGTACAGTACATATTTCAGGAGGGTTAGGTAAGGTACTAACTGAAAATCTTCCATTTGATTTTTAAAATTTAGAGTGTTTGTTGACCTAGGCCAAAGCAGATTTGGTGGCACTGGAGGACATAGAAGGCAGATTGCATTAGGTAGATGAATAAATGTAAAGTGAGGAGGGAAAGGCAACAATAGAGACCTCAGTTTCTGCTAGTTAGTATAAGTATGAAGAAAAAGAGAAAAAACAGTATGGCATCCAGAGAAATAGATTAATAAAGATTTTGTTTAATAAGGATTTTATTCCATTTTATTATTAGATATGAGAGACTTGAACATAATTATAGACAGGAGAGAAGTCAGCATAGAAGAGATTAAAGATCCAGCTGTGTGGGAGGATGCTAATTAATGGGAAGAGGTTCTTGAGGATATGGGAAGTGGAACAAAGAGACTGGGATAAAAAAAAAAAAAAGAACTCTTCTACTGGCCCCCCAAAAAAGAACTCTTCTACCGGCACAAAAATGAATGAGAAAATATTGAGTTGCTTAAAAATAAATTAGTGTTGGGAGTTGGCAAATTATGACTTTGTTTTCTCTATGAAGTAAGGAATTATGGTCCTTTGTTAAAATATGATAAAGTAGGTAATAAAGGCATAAGACCTGGGATGATGCCATACAACTAACTACTGTGGGACAAAGAAAAAGGAAACAACTAGGATGACAGAACAATTTTGAGATTCTACTTGAAGCTGGAGTTCATGAATTTTTCATACCATTCATCTTCATGTTTAGGCATTCTGTCCTTTTGCATGCATTCTGTCTTCTCTTTAGTAGGCTTTATGTATCTTGGCATAGAAGAGAAATGATTAGACAGCTGAATCAATCCAGGCCTGAAGTTATGCCTGGTTTGTGTGATGAATTGACTGTGGAATGGAGTTAAGGGGTTTGGTAAGAGTGTACTCAAAATGATACTTACATTAGTCATAGAAAAGAGAGAATAAATAGGAGTGGACTGGTGAATTGGAACCAAATGGTGAGATTAAAGAGCAGAGAAGACGACGGAGTGTGTAGGGAGGAACTGGAGATATAAGAGGATGTGATTCAATGAATCTGACCCTGGAGTTGAATATTTCAAAAATGAGGCAGTTCTGGGTTATATAAAGCCTAAGATGTGGCTGCCTGAAGTGAAATGGAGGTGGGCTATTGAATGGAACTGAGAAGGAGTGAGAACTGTGAAGCGAGGCTGTTGGAGAGGTAAAACACATGGGGATTGAATTCACCAAGCAAGATGGTGGGGATTAAGAGGAGACTGTGATCCAAGTATGAAGTAATTGATGAATCAGTGCAAGACTGTACTGAGGAAGAAAAGAGAGAGGCAATACATGGATCACATGGCCCCAAAGGAAGATTTCGTAATGTTTCAAGTATTCTGTGAGACTCAAGAAGAGCTCCTTGGAAATTCACTCACAATGGATATGGTATATAGATTCAGTATTTGTCTTTTTTAATAATAATTCAGCTTTAATTGATTATATTTACAATTTATCATAATCCAACCCCACTTAAATTGTTTCCTTAATTAATTGGGTATTGCTACTTTCAACTATACTTTTATGAATGAGAGCAAATCATAAGCAAATAAGTTATTCTTAGGTATTAAAAATACCAATTTCTTGGTTATGTAGAGTAGAGGAAATATTCATGTTAGTATCCTATATCTTCTACATTTACTTCTTTATAAGCACACAGTGAGAAATGACATTTGTGAGAAAGGCAAAGGAATGGCTAGTCACCTGTTATAAAAGACCTATAAAATTCCATTAAAAATGGAATGTAGTATTTAAGGTTTCAGATACCCAATGACATATATTTGAAAGTAAGTGTGATTTTAGTATACCTGTTGTATAGCTATTTGCCCTGAAAGAAATCTAGGTACTTATTAAAAAAATCTAAATACTTATTCTTTTTGCAATATAGATCCTATTTCTATGAAAGTCTGAAAGGATTTTTCTCTAATTTTAATGGAATTCTGAGTTCTCAGAATAAGCAAAGCAGAAACATAATGTTGGTAATTTTGACCAGTTTCTAAACAGGACCATTTTAAAGAATGGAAACTTTTACAGCATGACTTTATAGCTATAATCTTCCTCTGTAATTAACTCAATAAGTTTTTGACTGTGGGCAATTAAAGTAGATAGGTTGATTTTAGTTAAATGTGTACTTTCACTCTTCTCTGGAGAGGATGTGCAAACTACTGACACATTCATGCATTGTGGTACAGGTATTGGCTCAATTTATCTTTAAATATGAGATTAGTTGATTGTGGAGACAAAGGCCATTGTTAATTTTGTTATACAAAATATGTTAAAAATTATTTGGGGGGAAAGAATGGGGAAAATATCTTGTATTTGGTGTATATGACATACATGAAGTTCAGAAATATAGAAACTTTTCTATATTGCCTGCAAAAGCTAAATTTAGTAATAATATATCTGTCTGATACCTTTCTCTCCTTCATTTCCATTTTTCTTCTCTATTTTCTTTCTTTGCATTCTTTGGCACTTTTTCATTGAATAATTCTATATTAAGATTTAAGTACATGCAAGGTATTGTTTGATGCTGTAAATTCACAGGAGAAATATTCTCCATGCTTGACCTATATTCTGTTGGGGAGAAAATTAAAGCAAAGAGATATCTAAATGCAAGATAATGCCAGATTATCCAAGAAACATGTTTTAGTTTACATTTGAGGACTTAGCAAAACTGAGGCTCATGTTTCTTCCTGCAGAAAAAGAAAATTTGGTTTTGAGAAATGTTTCTAGAATTTGTAATCAGAAAAAATTAGAGTCTTTATTTTTTAAAGCACAATAGACCAACTATGGAAAAGCCCTGATGTCCATCAACTGATGAATGAGTAAAGAAGATGTACACACACACACACACACACACACACACACAGGAATGTTACTCAGTCATCAAAAAGGATGAAATCTTACCATTTGCAATGATGTGAATGGAACTAGGAGGTATTATACTAAGTGAAATAAGTCAATTAGAGAAAGACAATTATATGAGAAAGTCAATTAGAGAAAAACAGTTATTTAAGAAACAAAACAGTATCATAGGGGAAGGGAGGGAAAATCAAATAAGCTGAAATCAGAGAGGAATACAAACCATAGGAAACAAACTGAGGATTGCTGGAGGGGAGGAGTGTAGGGGGATGGAGCAACTGGGTGATGGGCATTAAAGAGAGCATGTGATGTAATGAGCTCTAGGTGATATATGCAACCAATGAATCCCTGAACTCTACCTCTGAAACTAATAATATACTCTATGTTAATTAATAGAATTTAAATAAAATAAAATTAAAAAATAAAATATTCGGTATGAATATAAAATTTGTCCTCCAAGATAAGATTGTAGTTTGAATTGGATACATAGTAGAGGTCTCCAAAGTCCTCTGCCTGGCACTGAAGAAGAGCAGACAGGATAGAAAATGTATCTGGATAGCATATATGCCAAAGGAAGCTCTTCCACTTGAGAATGCCGCCCTCTGCCTCAGCATTCTCTTTTAAGAAGTCATGTGATTGAGGAAGAAATTATAAGGGTGAGAGATGTTACAGATGACCTCTATATTAATACTGTCTGGGATGTTTTAAGACCTCTGATGTGGGTACGTAAAATGACCCCATGTACAGTGCAAGGACCACTTTGAAATTAACCACTTGCCTCTGTTGTTACTGGAGAGAAATATTTACTCCAAAACTCTTTGAAGTCTAGACAAACAGATTTATCTAATCAATGATTATAGTTCATTGCATGTATTAAAATTCCTGCAATAGTTTATAAAGATCAGTATTTTTGTGAGTCTAGCTGAACAATTTGCTATGGAAAACCCTACAAGGTCATTTAGTCAATCTTCCTGCTTTTTTTTTTTTTTTTTGGCTTGTATAAATAAAGTTTTATTTATTTATTTTTTTTTAAAATTTTTTATTTTTTATAAACATATATTTTTATCCCCAGGGGTACAGGTCTGTGAATTACCAGGTTTACACACTTCACAGCACTCACCAAAGCACATACCCTCCCCAATGTCCATAATCTCACCCCGTTCTCCCAAACCCCCTCCCCCCAGCAACCCTCAGTTTGTTTTGTGAGATTAAGAGTCACTTATGGTTTGTCTCCCTCCCAATCCCATCTTGTTTCATTGATTCTTCTCCTACCCACTTAAGCCCCCATGTTGCAGTGCAGCCACTCTGGAAAACAGCATGGAGGTTCTTCCTGCTTTTGAACAAAGACAAACTTGTAAGAAATAGTCATAGATACTATTTTTAGATGCCTTATAGTTGTGCACTGTGACCAGCTTCACTTCATGGGATTTCACCCTTTTTAGTCATGTAGATTTTTGTAGTACAATCACTTCACATCTTTATTTAACATTCTTATGTTTCAATCATGTGTACACCAGACATCAGGACCAAGTTTATTAAGGCATCATTAGGTAATCATGAGGTTTTTCTGGTCTATTCCCTCAGTTACAAGCATCTTGACTACGTTGTCATGAGAGTGGCCATCTGGCCTAGAAATTGGTCTTTAAAATATTTGAAAAGGCTGTATAATATGGGATTCAAGGCAATAAAAAGATTTGTTAGCAATGGTCAAACGCACTATGTGGACCAAAAAAGTATATCCCTTGTGCTGATCATTTCTTGCAAACTGCATATTCAGGCAGCACAACCCCAGTCATGATTGTCCTCAAGTCCTTTCCACCACTTCTCTTTGCTGTCTTATTCCACTCACAGTGGAACCTGGCAAAGGTTTTTAAAAATTATCTTTCTAGTCTCTTGCTGGAAGTGGTGGTCATGTGACATGGTTCCACCCAAGCAGAAGTCTGCTGATGGATTGTCTGAGAAAATTTCATATTATAAGTTAACAGGGACCAATTTGGTGTGCACCAGACCATCCCTACTTCTTTTAGCAGCTGATGAGGGTGTAATATCCAGTGTTACAGCAACCATCTTGTGATGCTAGAAGACTCTGCATGGGAGAATGACAGAGACATGGGCCTTAAATAATCAAGGCACTAAGCCAATACCAATCCCAGAATCTGCTCAAATCCAGGTATTTTTTGGAAGTAACAAAAATGAAGTTCTATTTATTGTTTTGTTGCAAATTCGTAGAGAGAGAGTGTGTGTACACACACATACACACACATATATACATACACACATAACATAAAATTCTTGTATTCACTATCAGTTTCTCTTCATTAAGATACTGATAGAAATTGGAGGTTGAAAGGCAAAGAGAATTTTCTTGGGCCTATTTGGATTTCTTATCCTATATTATTTTGGTTTGTTAATTCAAATTTGTTTTGCATTCACTAAATTCTAATTTTTTTTAAAGATTTTATTTATTTATTTGACAGAGAGACAGAGAAAGAGCACAAGTAGGCAGAGGGAGAAGGACAAGCAGGGTCTCCACTGAGTGGGGAGCCCAATGTGGATCTCGATTCCGAGACTCTGGGATCATGACTTGAGCTGAAGGCAGCTGTTTAACCAACTGAGCCACCCAGTTTCCCCTAAATTCTACTCTTTAAAGCAATTTCAGAGCCATCTAAGTCTTTCTGAATTTATTCAAAGTGTAGATTTCCAATAGTATCTTTACAGATATCACTTCTGTCTTTTCATCATTGCAATGCTGAAATTTATGGTTTGTTCTTTGAAATATTTAATAAGATTGCCAATTACCTGCCCTTTTTTTTTTTTTTCAGAAACAATAGCATCACTTCTCTTTGGGGGTCTCCAATCTGCTTCTCTATTATCTCTCATGATGGGGTCAATCTTTCTGGTTGGCCCTGCACTATTAGGAGATATTGGTCCCAATTCTAAATTTGGATGAGGAAGAGGAGTTGCCTGGTAGAATCTAGTCTGAGAAAGTTTCTTCCTTAATGGAGTCATGAGGTCTATTAAAAATTCTTCTGTGGTATCATCAAAAAATTTTTTTTCTGGCTGTAGCCATTTTAGATTTTATTATTTAGTAATTTTATATTCATTGAGTTCTAAGCTACATTTTCATAAAATTCCTAGTGCTTATAACATGTATATAGTAGGTGCTCAAAAGGAATGTTATTTAAATATTAAATGACAAATTGAGAATTAAAAAAACTGTATTGAGTTCTCTGAATGGGTTAGAATACAGTTAGTTATCTCATATGAAGTTGTGAGTTGTCTTTATGGGAAGAAGTTAATAAATGAACATTTTAATTTAAATAACCAGCTAATTTCCAATAATACCTTAAAACTAACTGTGAAGGAGATCAGAAAAATTAGTAAAGCAATAATGAAGTATTTGAGAAATCACAATGAGAAATTATAATTGTTAAGAAAGTAACCATAGGATTTTATAAATATCAGGGTTGCACAAACACCATAATGATGATTAAAAAGGTCTCTTGAGCTTTTGACTCTGGCCTTAGATAGAGAACTAGCAAAACCAAAGAAACACAGCTTCGACCTCTATTTAACTCTACAACCGCAACAAAGGATAATGGTGGCTGAAATGAAGAAAAGCGTTAAATGACTTCATGCACAAGAACAAAAGACCAGAGGGATTTTTGAGACTGACCAGGAGTGCAGTTTTAGAGCTCGTCTCTTTTCTTATTTTTTTGAAGCACACTTGGAGCTGCCATCATTCTCAAGCATTCCCAACGCTCTTGTAGTTACATGATACTGATCATGATTTTCCCTGCTGCCTAGAATGCCTTTTCTATACTGTAAAACTCCTAGTCATCTTTTAAGAACCAAATAAAATGTTACCTTTCTGTGAAGTATTCATAAAGCCCTTGAGATTCCCTTCTTTATGCTCTGAGAACACCTACATCACACACACACACACACACACACACACACACACACACAGAGTACACAACACAATGGGTTGTTATAGGACTATTATAACTATAAGTCCTATAACTATAGTTATAGGACTAGGGAGACAAGATGGCAGAAAAGTAGGAGGAGGCACCGTTTCAACCTGTACCCTAAAGTGAGCTGATTACCTACCAAAGAACTCTGATTACCCATGAAATCAGCCTGAGATCAGAATTATACACTTCTGGATTTCTATGGGGGCAGAAGACGCCAGTGGGCAGGTAAAGTGGAGTGGGAACATCGGACTGATATTGGAAGATAAACAAAAGGGGGAGGGAGCCACCAGAAGCTACCCACTGGAAAGTAATATAGTTATAGGACTATTACATATTATGGTAATTTGTTGTCTTCCTGGACATTAATTCTGTGAGGGTAAGAGCTGTGATTCATTTATCTCACTAAACCAGAGCCTGACAATGCCCAAGACAGAGTAGTACTAAATGAATATTTGTCAAATGAATGAGTATCCTGAAAGAGAAATGACTCGGCTGTAAGATTAAGTGGGAGTTAAGATAAATATTGTAGTATAATAGGTTGTGGGATCAGGGCAGAAGGAAAATACAGGTTAGATTAAACAATGATTGTTAGTGATTTAGAATTCGTAAATAAGTTGCTTAATTATACCAGTATTTCTCAGGCTACCCTTGGGTATGGGAAAAGATACCCTATTCCAAGTTGGCTTAAACAATAAAGGAAATTGTTACCCACATAGAAGAAAGTAGAGAGACAGGGTAAGCTGAGAGTATAGTAAACTGGGGGCTCTAGGCTCACAAATTCATGATTCTCTTGGCTCTTCTCTTCTTTATCTGGGCTCTGACACCAGACTGGTTTCCTTCAAGATTGGCAGTATATACATCCTTGTTTTAGAGTAGACCTTACTTTCTACTATGAAGTAAACATTCTTCCTTTTAGTCTGATTGGTCCAACTTAGGTTGTGCACTGGCCTGGGTCATCATGGTGGTTGAGGAATGCCATTTAATGAGGGTAAGGTAGTTGGGATGATTGTGATTGGCCCTCTTGAAGGATACCCTCTTGAAGTTGTAGGGAACTAACTCACCGCAACCATACAGGCTGAGTGTGGGAGAGTATAATGGTTAAGAGCCAGATATCCTCACTGCCTGTTCAAATCCCATCTCTTCTGTCTATGGGCTCTGTGAACAGCTTAACTAACTGAGTCTCATTTGTAGTGGGGATGGTAATAGTACTTTATAAATACTGTAAGGTTTAAGTGAGTTATTAGACATAAACTATTAAGAACACAGCATAAGCACTATTGAAGGTACTAGCTCTCACTTTTTAATTACTTAAACGAAACGCATGTTGTTTTAGAAAGGCTACAGAAGGGAAAAAGTTCTATGTAGGCAAGGAACAATGTTCTTTATGTAAATTTTTGTTTTCTCTCTTTTAGGATTATCCAATTTATTTTTGAAATTCTATCACTATACAGTGATGAGTCAAATTTAAATGGAAGGGCAATCATGTGGAAGAGCATATACTCACTGCTTGTTAAACATGTCTCGAAAATTAGAAAGAATATCAGCATTTTAATTCTGAGAGTGTATATTCTGCCAGTCTTGTGGTCATACAAACTGATTATACATAAAATAGCTTGGAATAATTCAGACTAATATATTTTTAGGGTTCAATTAGATTCTTAAACACCATCCATTTTACCCTTTCATTAAAAATAAGAAGTTTAGACCCCAAGGAATTAAGTGAACTTGTCCAAGATTATAGTTTATGGTGAGATTGGTTTTAGAGTCAAGGATTTAAACTTCACTTGCATGCTGTCTTACTGGTCTGTATGACATCCCTCTTGAGTGCTAGACCCACACACCTAAATAATTAAACATAGAGATATGTTCCTCTTACTAAGAATTAGCACTTGTGATAGGGTATGTTCTGTAATTTGTAGTATAGGACCATATAAATAGTTGGATTCAGCAAATCAATGTCTTCAAAGCAACTTTAATATAGGCTATATAAAGAACTCTTATAGTTAATATCATGACACATACACAGGATTAAGAGATAAGCAACACAGTCTACTGGACATAATTTATTTGAGTTGTATTTTTTTAGGAATTTTGTTGCAAATGTTAGCTTTAGTTTTTAGATATATTTAATGACTTAGAATGTCGAGCAGATTTCTTGGAGAAAGCTATGCAAATATTTATAGAGAGGAAATAAAATGCCCATCTAAATCACATGTTGATTGAAGTTTCTAAATATTAGATCTGGAAAGTGTTACATAGTGAATATTGTCCATGTTCAAGGATAGAGGAGCTTTTTAAATTTCACAGTATGATTTTATTTATATGTTATTTTATATTTTTAAAGATACATTTATTTATTTGAGAGAGAAAGTGTTTGTGTGTGCAGGGTGCAGGGAGCAGAGAGAGAGGGGGAGAGAGAATTCTCAAGCAGACTCCCTGCTGAGCATGGAGCTAGACCCTGGGCTCAATTCCAGGACTGTGAGATCATAACCTGAGCTGAAATCAAGAGTTGGATGCTTAACTGACTGAACACCCAGGCACTGCCTCACAGTATAATTTAAAAAGAAAATTTCGCAGGCTCACATGATGCAATTCAAAGTAAAAAAAAAAAAAAATGGCAAAGATACTTAATAAGAAGCTCAAGCTGTCTTTTAAATTGGTTGCTGACATTTTATTGCCTTACCAACATGTCTTCCAGGAATCGTAAAACACATACACATGCTTTGTGTGGTACTTTATAGTTCGTCTGGAAGCATCATAAGCCACTTTACAATTCCTGCAGGACCCTGTTTTTATTAGAGTTGCTTCTCATCTGGCAGTTCACTTATTCATGCTGAAGGATGCTATTAAGGACTATTGTGAATTGAAACACTAAAACTGCCTTTCATTTGATGCATAATTAAATAAAGGCATAAGATCAAGTAAGTATTAATGAACAATAATATATTTCAAAAATCCAATTTAGGAATTGAAGGCTTCTCAAATGCGAGAAAATTTACCTTTCATATATTTGCCACTGCATAGGTTTGCACGATTCAGTGCAGTCTTTGGTTTCATGTTATCATTCATTAAACATGATTTCGCATGAATGTGTTATAATTTCGCAAATTATTAAGGAGCACAAACTGGTTGGCTTTGTTTTTCTAAAGGTTTTTTTTTTTTTAAAGTACCTAAACACTTTGCTTCTCTTTTTCCTACTGACTTTTCCCCTAATGCTACATTTCTTTAGTTGTACCCTAACAGCTATAAAAACATCTAGAAAAGTGTGTATCTGCGTAGTGCAGTGGATATGTTAATGTCAGCCTTCTCTAATGGGACTCTTAAACCATGCTTCTATTTGGGCTTCTTTCCTGAACTGCAGCATTAATCATGAAACAAATATTTATTGGGTTGCTACTATGTTCTATGTAATATTCTAAGTGTTTCACGTTTAGCAATGAATCAAAAGCCAAAATTCCCTGCCATTGTGGAACTTATATTCTAATGGATCAGGGATAAGGTTAGAGGAGTAGCAGAGGACATGCAATAAACAAATAAAATACACTATAAGTTTATAGAGAACAGTGATGTGGATTGAGGAAAGCAGAAAAGGAGGTTCAGAATATTGGGATTGGCAGGTAGCAATTTTAACTAGGGTGTTCAGTGAAGACCTCACTGGGAATGTGATGTATGAGTTAAGAGCTGAAGTAGGCCAGGGCAGAAAACACATGGATATCAGGGAGAAGAGATTTTTAGGCTGAGGAAAGAGCATGTCCAAAGGTCCTGAGGTCAGAGTGTACCTGAAGTTTATGAGGAGCTATCATGCCTCTGTGGTTGGAATGGAATAAGTTAAGGCAAGGAAAATTAAAGAGAAAGTTCAGAAATGTTGATGGTACTAGATTGAGTAACCCAATAGACTACTTTGAGGACTTTGAACTTCACTGAGGTCCATGAGGCTGGAGCCATTTGGGGTTTCGAACAGTAAAGAGAGATATACTCAGAGATATTAGCAATGTTTCTTTGGGGGTTGTGTGTAGAATAGACCGGAAATATGTGACTGTAGTGACTAACTGTCTCTACAATTAAGGTTTCCAAGCACCTCAAACTCAACACTGCCTCTATCATCTCACTGTAGTCTCCTCCTTTTCCTGGAGCCCCGATTTTAGTTAATGGCATCACCATTTAAATTATAGGAATAGTATGACTTATCAAACAGTCTGGAAAATAATCTGGAAACCGAGTGAAGCAACAGGGTAGAGAAAAGGAGACTTGGTGTAATTTTTTTTTTCTTGACTCTTCTCTCTCCTCCTAATCAGTTGCTGCATGGCTTCTTGCAGAAAATGTGTGCAAGTTCTACCTACTTTTTTTTTTGTAAGATTTATTATTTATAAAACAGACAGAGATCACAAGTAGGCAGAGAGGCAGGCAGAAAGAGAGAGGGGGAAGCAGGCTCCCTGCTGAGCAGAAAGCCCAATCCAGAGCTCGATCCCAGGACCCTGGGATCATGACCTGAGCCAAAGGCAGAGGCTTTAACCCACTGAGCCACCCAGGTGCCCCTCTACCTGTTTTATCAAGTATGTAAGATGGGTGAAATTTTTCCTTACAAGGAGATACACTTCCTCAAATGGTCTTAGATATTGTTGATTTAAGTTTAATATTGTAATTTCCCCTAAATTTATAAGATATTATTCTATACTGTTATACTCTTTGAGAACTAGAAAATTAACTTTGGGATTCTTGAGTTTAAAAAAAACTGTATTATTTATGATTATTATTAATTTTTTTTTCTTTTAGAGAGAGAGAGAGACAGTGAGTAGCAGGCGAGGGCCAGAGAAAAGGAGAAAGAGAATTTTAAGCAGGCTCCACACCCAGCACAGAGCCCGATGTGGGCTCAATCTCATGACTCTGGGATTATTACTTGAACCTAAATCAAGAGTTAGATGCTTAACCAATTGAGCCACCCAGGTGCCCCAAAAATCCATATTAATAAGGAAACTGGACATGGTGATTTGATGGTGAATGGAAAAAGTTGATTCATTGTTTAGTTGCTTGGAAAAGAAAAAAATTCTCTTTGTTAATTCATGTGTCATAATATCAGCCATTTATTTTATTTTATTTATTTTATTTTTTATTAACATATAATGTATTATTTGTTTTAGGGGTATAGATCTGTGATTCATCAGTCTTACACAATTCATAGCACTCACCATAGCACATATCCTCCCCAATGTCCATCAATCAGCCACTCTATCCCTCCCACTCCCCTCCCCTCCAGCAACCTTCAGTTTGTTTCCTAAGATTAGGAGTTTCTTATGGTTTGTCTCCCTCTCTGGTTTCATCTTGTTTCATTTCCCTCTCCCTTCCCCTATGATCCTCTGTCTTGTTTCTCAAATTCATCATATCAGTGAGATCATATGATAATTGTCTTTCTTTCTTTGACTTATTGCGTTTAACATAATACCCTTTAGTTCCACCCACGTCATTTGTAAATGGCAAGATTTCATTTTTTGATGACTGTGTAGTATTCCATTGTATATATATAATACCTCTTCTTTATCCATTCATCTATTGATGGACATCTAGGCTCTTTCCATAGTTTTATCAGCCATTTATTTTAAAGATATATTTATTCATTTATTTTTGTGAGAGAGAAAGAGAGAGAGAGTGTGTGTGTGCATAAGCAGGGAATGGGGCAGAGGGAGAAGCAGACTCTCCATTGAGTGGGAAGTCCATGGGGGACTTGATCCCAGGATGCTGAGATCATGAACTGAGCTGAGGGCAGACATTTAACCAACTGAGCCACCCAGACACCCTCAGGCATTTATTTTAGTATAGTGTTTATTATTGAAAAATTTGTGCTAGATATTCATGGGTTAGATAAAAGTACCTAAAATATAATAAAGGAAATTAAAGTGAAAACTAAATATCTATTAAGGTCATAAACCAGAAACTGTTCATCTTTTGTAAGTAATATATATCAAATTCCATTCAGATTTTGAATATAATCTATTCTGAACTTTGAAATATATTTTTGTAAGAATATTGTTGCTTATCCTCAAAAGATGATGGCAAAAAAGACTACTTATTGAACATACATATTAGAATCTTTACATTCATTTCTTTTCTTTATGACTGCAATGTAGATGTTATTTTTCTTATTTTATATATAGGGAAATGGAAACACAAATCAAGTTCAAGGTCATATAATTTGTATGTTGTAGAGTTTGCATTTAAGCCAGGTACTGTGACTTTAAATTTCTTTCCAGCAAAACTGTAAACCTCACTCTAGTGCATATTATGGTTGAGAGGACAGTCATTTTACATATTATTTTTGGTTTTAATGGGAAGACCTTGGCCAATAATCTTTTATTTTTCTTACTCCAAGTCATATCTAAAAGCAGTCTTAGGTGAGAAAGCACACATATTGGGGGACACAATGCCATATCCTGGGGTTCTAAGCATCTCTTTTTGATTCCTATCACAAAGATGATGGGTTAAGAAAATCCTGTCAAAGTGAAATGGTCAGAAAAATCTGTTTTTACACTAGAAGTAGCCTATTGCAGATAAGTGCTAAACCAAATGAAGAGAAACAGATCTTCCCAGTCAACTGTACAAGATGTTAACTTTCCACTTCTTTTCAGACTCAGAGGGGAAGGGTTAGTTGAAAAGTCACCATTAAAATGACCGAGACATACCCAATCAGCCAAAGCTTTGTGGCAATCACTCAGAAAATTGGTATTTTTCACTAGGGCGTTTTTAAACTAGTTTTCTCCATACTCTAACTTCCAGTTAGTTCTGTAACTAAGCCTTATATAACCATCAATTATTCTGACTTCACTGAGAGCTTAGATGATGTATATGGATTTCTGAATAACCCAAATTGGTTAAATGTATGTTTTTGTTCATTGGGTCTTATGTTTCATTCTTTGTCCACATTTGACTATTAGTTCATCAAATATAGGAATCATGGCTCCACTTTCTGTACTTTCTGTCATACCAAGAGCTCAGAAGATTGGAACATAAGTGTGGTTTTTCTGACATTTGACTCTAAGACATTTATCCTCTTTGGGTCTCAGTTTCCTTATCTTTAAAGTGGAAATAATAACTTCTTCACCTATTTACTATCAGGGGACTTGCATCATGTGAAAACTCTTGGAACATCAAGAAAGTTACTGAGGCTTGTAGACCTGAACAGTCTCATCTTCAGCTCAACAAGACCTGTCATGTAGCCTTTACTACAGTAAAAAGATCATATGGTCACTCTCCATGACTTTCTTCATGCTCTTTCCTTTGACTCTAAGGTATAATTCCAAGAAAAAAAGCATATGAAAGTAGATAAAAATCAAATAGAAGAAGAAGAGGAACGAAACACATATTTCTCCTTAGTCATTCCCTGGTATATATACTTTTAAAAGACCTAGAAGATTGGGGCAGTGGTTTCGTTGAGCTAGATGACTGAATTTAATTTAAAGATATATACATAAAAAATAGATTTCATTACATATTTTTTTACAAAAATAATGTCCCAGGGAAATGATTGTAATTCCTAGATAAATTTCTACTTTCATGGGTATATCTATGTACAATCTAAATAAACCTAACTGGTAACTTTGCTCATTTTATTTTTTTCTAAAGATTTATTTATTTATTTGAGAGAGAGAGAGAGTACTTGCACACATAAGCAGGGAGATGAGGGGAGAAGGAGAGAGAGAATGTCAAGCAGACTCCTGTTTAGCACACAGGCTTAATCCCATGACCCCAGCCAACACCAGAAGTCAGATGCTCTATTGACTGAGCCACCCAAGAGCCCCAAATTTGCTTATGTTTGTGGTGTTGTCCAGGGGTCAAACTATAAGGTATAAGTAAGGTATAAGCAAACTATAAGGTATAAGGTATAAAGTATAAGTAATTTTGGTCCACTAGCCTTTTTTGTAAATCAAGTTTTATTGAAACATAACCCATGCTCATCTGTTTATGTATGGCATAGTTAATATTGTGACAGAAACTGTATAGCCCTCAAGCCTAAAATATTTACTGTGTCATTTTTTATAGACACTTGGTGTCCCAGTTAAAAATAAACCAATCTGTGTTTCTCTGTAATGTAAGGACTCTTGATTTATATATATCCTAATGTCTGAGGATCTAAGAAGGGGAATGGCTTCAGGGACACTTGGCTTAATGCTCTATTATTGCTATCTTGAAATAATAATTGTTGAAAAAGAGGGATCCTGCAGATTATGTATCCGGTCCTAAGAACACATATTTTTGCAACATTTAGAGATTAAGAGTTTCTTCAATCCAAATGTAATAGAAAAATAAATTGTTATTCCTGAAATTATGCTTCTACATAAATTCCCAGATTTAACAAATAATATACAGGATACCTAGGGTGCTCAGTCATTTAAGCGTCTGCCTTTGGCTCAGGTCATGGTGTCAGGGTCTTGGGATCAAGCTCTGCATCTCGCTCTATGCTCAGCAGGTAGTCTGTTTCTTGCTCTTACTCTGAGCTGGCTTTCTCTCTCTCTTAAGTAAATAAATAAAATATTTTGGAAAAAATACAGGATACCCAGTAAAATGTGAGAATCAAATAAACAACAAATAACTTTTCAGTATAATTATTTCCCAAATGTTGCCTATATTTTGTCTGGCAATTTTGCTTCACACAATTGGTAACAAGCTCCTTAAGGGCAGTAATACAGTACATATTGTAAATATCTATAGTGTAATTATGGGATAAGCTATAGAAAACATTTTTAAACCAGGATAATTCATTAGGCTATTAAAAATCTCCCCTCTTGCATTTTGAGTTTCTTATTAATATTGGTCTTGGGTGAAAATTCTAAATCTTATCAATTTATATTTTTCGGTGAAATGTTAAGTGGAACTAAAACTTTGTTATTGCTTCTGTGTGCCTTTTTTAGTTACCCCATCTCTAGATTTCTGCAAACTTTTCCTAGGGTTGTTAAATTGCCATTCCTATCTGAGCAGATAAAAAAAGGTGATCAATAAAACAGAAAGTAGACTGAGCAAGTATTTGAAAGTACAGAGACTTTATCATTAAAAATGAAAACAAGAACTGATAAAAATGTTGACTAGATGTTATTCAATATTTTGGGATTAAAGTAATTGAAGTAGTAATATTCTGCTGAAATTTAAGTTGCATTAAAATAAAGGTGAGTAAGTCAAGGATGATTTTAAAGAAGTAATTTAATAAGGAAATTGGCAAGCTGAACTTGAATAAGAACAATTTTCTTAGTACAAGAGTAACACTAATTTTGGTATATTTAAGTATTAAGCTGATGAGTGATATAAATCAATAATTTCATTAGTCTTCATAGTTCCTCATTTATATGCAAACAGAATGTTCACAAAGTGTATTTCTGAGATTAAATTAGTAGAGTTAGTCAATTGTAAAAATTAGTAGCAAATGGTGATTTATAGGTATTTTCATTCTTTTTGACCATTTCTTTGGAAAAGATATGCCAAATCTGTATGTAATGTGCTATTTTCTGATAGTTGTATAATTTAAACTCATATGATAATTTATATACTGAGAATTCACATGCTCAATATCCTATTTAAAAATGAAATTATTAACCTTAAAAAAGAAACAATATTCAATAGGGAATATATTTTATAACCAATCAAAATGTATGAATCACAAGTACATTCTTTATTCCCCATCACTATTTAACCCAACCCCCTACCCACCCCCCCTCAGTTTGTTCTCTATTGTTAAGTCTGTTTCTTGGTTTAGCTCTTTCTTTTTCCACCCATGATCATTATTAGTTTTGTTTCTTAAATTCCACATATGAGTGAAATCATATGCTGTTTGTTGCTCAGATTGACTTATTTCACTTAACATAATATTCTAGCTATGCCCATTTGGCAAATGTCAAGATTTCATTATGTTTTACGGCTGAATAATATATCAATCAGTGGACACTCCAGCACCCTAGGTATCCTGTATATTATTTGTATATTATTTAGCTGTTATAGATAATGCTATTATAAACATAGTAGTCTTTATATTCATTTGAATTTAGTATTTTTATACTATTTGAATAAATACCTAGTAGTGCTGAATCAATGAAGAGTTCTATTTTTCACTTTGTGAGGAATGTCCATGCTGTTGTCCAAAGTGGCTACATTAATTTGCATTCCCACCAACAGTACAAGAGGGTTCCCTTTCCTTCATGTCCTTGTCAAACTTTTTATTTATAGTGTTTTTGATATTAGCTATTCTGACAGGTGTGAGGTGACATCTCATTGTAGTTTTTTTTTTTTTTTTTTAAGATTTTACTTATTTATTTGACAGACAGAGATCACAACTAGGCAGAGAGGTAGGCAGAGAGAGAGGAAGGGAGCAGGTTCGCTGCTGAGCAGAGAGCCCGATGCGGGGCTTGATCCTAGGACCCTGGGATCATGACCTGAGCTGAAGACAGAGGCTTTAACCCACTGAGCCACCCAGGCACCCCTCTCATTGTAGTTTTGATTTGCATTCCCCTGATGATATGTGATGTTGAGCATCTTTTCATGTGTCTGTTGGCTATCTGTGTGTCTTCTTTGGAAAAGTGTCTATTCATTGCCCATTTTTTAATTGGATTATTCATTTTTGGGGTGTTGGATTTTATAAGTTCTTTATTTATTTTGGATACTGACCCTATATCAGATATGTCATTTGCAAATATCTTCTCACATTCTGTAAGTTTGTTGATTGTTTCCTTTGCTATGTATGAGGTTTTTATTTTGATTTATTTCTAATGGTTAAATTTTTATTTTGTTTTACTTGTCTCAGCAGACATTTCTAAAAGAAGTTGCTGTGGCTGATGTCAAAGAAGTTACTACCTTTGTTCTCTTCTAGGACAGAAGATTCATGATGAGATATTCAATTTACTACTTTTGTGTTTTTTTGTGTTTGTACTGTGGTTTCTCCTTCCTACTCAAAGAGTCCCCTCTAATATTTTGCGGGGCTGGTTTAGTAGCTACAGACTTCTTTAGTTTTTGTTTGTTTGTTTTTTGTCTGGGAAATTTTTTTAAATATCTCCTAGTCTGAATGACAACCTTGCTGGATAGAGTATTCTTGGCTATAGAATTTTTCCTTTTAGCCTTTGGAATATATCATGCCACTCCCTTCTGGCTTGCCAAGATTCTGGTGAAAAATCTCCAGCTAGCCTTATGGATTTTCCCTCATAAGTTAATAACTTCTTTTGTTTTGTTGCTTTTAAGATTTATTTCATTGTCATTGTATTTGCAAATTTAATTGCAATATGTCTTGGTGTGAGCCTGCTTTTGTTGATTGTGATAAGAGTTCTCTGTGCCTCCTGGATCTGGATGTTTGTTTCTGTCCCCAGATTAGGAAAGTTTTCAGCTATTATTTTTTCAGATAAATTCTCTACTCCTTTCTCTCTCTCTCTCTCCTTCTGGGACTTCTATAATACTAATGTTATTATGTTTAATGAAGTCTTGGTGTTCCCTAAGTCTATTTCTATTTTGCATAGTTCTTTCTCTCATTTGTTCAGCTTCATTATTTCCCATTACTTTGTCTTCTAGGTCATTAATTTTTTCCTCTGATTATTCCAGCCTTGTGTTCATTGTATCAATTATGTTTCTAATCTCATTTATTGTACTCTTCATCTCTGATTCTTTTTTAACTTTTTTATCTCTGTGGTAAAGGTCTTATTGATTGTTTTCTATTCTTTTCTAAAGCCCAGTGAATATCCTTATGATCATTGCTTTAAATTCTCCATCAGGCATGTTTCTTATATCTGTTTCACCTAGATCTCTGGCTATGGCCTTATCGTGTTCTTTCATTTGAGATAAATTCCTCTGTTTTGGCTTTTTGTCTAAGTCTCTGCCTTCTCCTCTGTTAGAAAAGCTAGTTATGTCTCCTGCTCCCAAATGTAATGTCCTTATGAAAAAGAGATCATGTAGTGATCTTGGCCTGGCACATCAGGAAGTGTCTCTAGTGTGTGCTGCATGCATTCTGCTTTTGTGTTCTGACTGCTGTATCCTTCAGGCCAGTTGTCTACAGAGGCTCTTCTTGCCTGCTGTGAGCAGTGTTTGGTCTCTGGACTAAATGTGGCAAATTGTAACTAGATATGCTCTGGTGTGCTTAATGAGACCTGTCATCACCTCCACCAGAACTGAGGCCCTGTAAAACTCTTTGGTCAGGACATATGGTTTGGGTAAGTGTTTGTGCTGGTCTTCTGGGGGAAAGTTCCACCATACTGGTACAGAGGCAAATGTGACTGAGAAGGAGAGTTCCACTGGAGTGCAGTGGGGTGGAGCCTGGTATATGCAAGTTAGGCAGCCAGTGTCCCACCACACTGCTTCCCACAGCAGGCTGTGTTTATGCCGAGGGGTTAGGGAGTAAAATGGTGCTAGTCAGCTCATTTGTTCCCAGAGAGGTGTCTTTGTGAACACTACCTTTCACAGACATGTTCCAGGATGAGTGAATAATCTCACCCACTGTGTGCTCCAGGCAACTCTTCAGATTGCTGTTTTCATGCTGTCTGCTTCTGGGTTGTTTGCTTGTCTTCTCTCCAAGAGCAGCACAGAGTCCTCTGGGCTCTATCTTAGCCACACCCACTGACCTTCAAAACTCTAGACCATAAGCCCCACTGTTTGCAAGGATTCTTGAACTTTAGTCTTTATTGTTTTTCAAGCTAGTTACTTTGGAGAAAGGTTCCCCTTGTGCATTCCCCTGTGTACTGCTGTCTCTCTCTCTCTCTCACTCTTCTCTACAACCATGCCTCTTTCCCCTCTGCAGCAGCTTAAATCTGTTTCTTCCCTGAACTATATCTCCCTACATCCTATTTTCTTTAATAGGGCCTCTTCTCTCCCTTCAGTTTTAGAGTCTGTTTTATCAGTTTTCAGGTTGATTTCTGGGGTAGTTGGGATGATTTGTTAGTTATCTAGTTGTGTTCATGGGACAAGGCAAGCCTGGCATCCTCCTATTCCACCACCATTGTTGGAACTTCATATGGTCTTTCATAATGGTTATCTTGTATTTTATTATAACCAAATCTCAGCTCATTAAACATATTTTAGTGGTGCATAATTGGTGTGTTTGGGATTGCGGTGTGGGCAGTAGATATGAAGAAATTAAACTTGACATGAAATGCAACTTTTCTTTTTCCATTGGGATTTAATTAGGATCTTTATGGTTTTTTTTTTAAGATTTTATTTATTTATTTGACAGACAGAGATCACAAGTAGGCAGAGAGGCAGGCAGAGAGAGAGAGGAGGAAGCAGGTTCCCTGCCAAGCAGAGAGCCCGATGCGGGACTCTGAGATCATGACCTGAGCCGAAGGCAGAGGATTAACCCAGTGAGCCACCCAGGCACCCAGGATCTTTATGTTTAAACTCGCCAAAATTTAACGCTTAATGACTGAGCCACCAAGGCGCCCCTTGTTTCCTAATAAAAAGGACTGTAATTGCAACATGGACTTCAACTAAATTCTGTACTCATTGTTGCTCATGAAGGACTCATATCAAGACAAAAAGCTAGATTGACTTAAACTGTGCCTTACCTGGGAGTCTGTCATCATTCATTCAACAAATATTTATTGAATGCCAATCACTGTGATGCCTGGGTTAAGTGGGTTATGTGTTCTTTGCTTTTGGCTCAGGTCATAATCTCACTGTCTGGGTATCAAGTCCTGCATTGGGCTCCCTGCTCAGTGGGGAGACTTCTTCCTCTGCCTGCTTCTTCCTCTGCCTGCTGTTCTCCCTGCTTGTGATCGTGTGCTCTCTCTCTCTCTGACAAATAAATAAATAAAATATCAAAAGAATACCAATCATAGAACTGTACTGTGTAAGGTGCTAAGGTGCTAAGGATGCAAACATGAATAAAATGTCTTCCTTCCTTCCTCAAGAACTTTATTGTATAGTGGGTAAAAGACATTTATAATTGTAAGGCAGATAGGGTGATAGAAATGTATGTATGATTTCTTAGGACCATTCTGGAGTGTCAGTTTTCCCAGTCTGAATCTGGCAGGAGTGGTCTGACACGAATTCTAAGATGAATTTTTATCTTAACTGGATATTAAATATAAAAATAAGTTAAAAATTAGAAATATATGGGAGAAGGATTTCAGGGAGAGGAAATTGCTCAAGGACAGGGAAAGAAAGAAAACGTGGGATATCTTAAACAATTTAGGGTTGTTAAAACAAAGTAAGGTAAGGATAGGAAGAAGATCAGAACAGGAAAGAGGTAAGGCTAGAGAGGCAGACAGTGGTCAGATCAGGTAGGACAGAGAAACTCGATTATATATAAGGTGGGCATACCTAAATTAATATTGTTTTATATTTTGTTTGTTTTTCCTGTGCAATAATACCATTCTTTGAGAATCTGTGAAGATATTTAGTTAGTTATTATATATACATAATACCCAAGGCTGGTCTAAATGTATTTTAGAAAAGATTCTATCTTGTAACTGATTTTGCTGACAGATGAGAAAATATTCTAAAGACCTGAGAGTAATACTATCTGTATGTTTTTTTTTCAAAGTTTAATATTAGGCAAAGTAGATATTTAAATTTTTTTATACCCCCAGGAGAACAAATATGTGGGGATCAATGTGAGAAAGCTGCCTTTTCATTTCTGGTTTATTGGGGGTCTTGTTTTCATGACTGACAAGACTGTGACATACACAATGTGTTACTTTAAACATAAAACTTTTTTTCAAAAATCAGAGAAAGCAATTCACCAAATCCATTAAAAACACACTTCCAAGTGAAGCCAGGTAAATTGGATTTACAGTGCCTTGGGAGTAAACATTTCTCATGTGCGAAACTTATAATAATTTGAAATGGCATTAGTAAATATTTAGGGACAACCATATCAGACTCTTAAGAAATTTATTTTCACTGTGGAAATAGTCTTCAGTCACACTTATAATAGAGAGCACAGAATTCTTTAGCATGTTGTCCTAACATGGAACAGAAAATTAAGTTCCAGACATATCTGTCATTTCATATTTTCTGGAATTATTTTTGAAACTCTCAAAGAGAAGTTAAAATGATGGTTTCTTCCTAGATTCTTACGTTGTTGGGTAGCCTATTCAAAACTAAAACAGTTATATACAATTAATAGTGTTGAATTAAAATTTTTGAGGAAAATATATTTAAGATTTGATGCTGTTTACTACCCTAGCTTGTGTTCTATAAAATAATTTCAAAGTAATCTTAAAACTTTGGCATGACTGATGGTGTGTATTAAGAAGGGCATGTATTATTACATGGAGGACTGAGTGTGGTGAATAAACACTGAATCTTGGAATACTGAAAAAATAAAATAAAAAAAAACTCTTAGGCATAATATATTTTAATGATGGCCATTAAACAATGATCTTTTAACCTGTCACTAATAATATGCCAAGTTTTGCTTCCATTTTAAAATTATTTAATTGCATTTCTTTCCTTTATATTTGGCACATAACAATTATAAGCTGCTTTATGATCTTGAAATGTAGCTGCTTACCAAAAGTCTGGTAAAGTCTGGTTTTAAATGGGAAATAAGTATTGGATATTTAGACACCCAAGTGATAAAACAGAAACTTGTTTTTTACTTATCTTGTGAATTTCTAACAGATTCCTTTTTTTCTAAAATCATGCCTGCCAACCTTACCTCATTGAGAAGTATGTGAGCACATGTTGAAAGCTGGAAATCCCTATGTAATGAAAAATATTTTTAACTTTTTAAAAATGAAAGTTCATATTTAATTAGTGTGATACATGTACCACTTAAATTACTCTATATGTTGACATAATTAAAAGTTTCTTCTTGATCTACTCTCAGAGAAATCTACTGATGGAAGCCTCTGTTTCTATTCTCTCTCTTTTAAAATTCAATGCTTATGTATGTCTATATCTTATCTATAGCTATATTTATATCTATATATATATCAGGGTATATATTCATGGCTATATTTACAGAGAATGTATAGGAGAGAAATTTAACAATGAAGCTTGTATCAGTGGGCACAAAGAATATAGTGTCATCTGGAAATATTCCCTCCAATCCAAGTTTCCATATTTTAGCCAATGGCTTTTTTTCAAGCAGGACTTTTTAAGGATAGCAGTCTCTGGTCTGCTATTAACTCTTTACTACACAAAACCCAAATGTATTAAACTATTTAGATTCTCAGGTGGTATTAAAACTTTTTTTTTCCCTTAGGGTATTAATGTGCTTTAGCAGTTGAATTTACACACTAATTGAGAGCAGTTAACTTCAAGGTTTCTTTGGGTCAACTAAATATTTATGTCTATAAATTTTAAATTATTGCAAAATAAAGGAGGGTTGGTTTTCATTGCAATAGAGAAATTGTATCCAAGATGTTATTTCTACATATGGTGACTCTCATTCATTTTTGGTAATTTTTATTTAATTTCAATTTAAAATATGAGGTTCTCTGACTTTATTTCTCAAACTTGGGAGAAAATACAAACTGAGGTATATATAGTCCTATGCAGTGATTTTGTTTTCCTAAATGTGGGAAGTAAAGAAGGAAGAAATGCATATGTTCTTAACTTTTTAATTATTTTTTTACAGTGTAATATTATTTTTATTTATTTATTTATTTATTTTATTATGTTCAGTTAGCTGCTGTATAGTGTATCAATTTTTAAAAAATATTTTATTTATTTATTTGATACACAGAGAGATCACAAGTAGGCAGAGAGGCAGGCAGAGGGTGGGAGGGGGAAGCAGGCTCCCCGCCGAACAGAAAGCCCGATGCGGAGCTCGATCCCAGGACCCTGGGATCATGACCTGAGCCGAAGGCAGAGGCTTAACCCACTGAGCCACCCAGGTGGTAATAATCAATACATCATTAGTTTTTGATGTAGTGTTCAATGATTCATTAGTGTCGTATGTTCTTAATTTAAATCAATTGTGCCAATATTGGGTTACTGATATTTGATCTTCAACCACTCTATCTCCTTCAAATCTTTCATTACAGTGACCCGGAGTGATCATTTTAAAACACAAATCTGATCATATCATGCTTATCCTGATACTGTTCAGTCACTTATGTTTCTCCAAGTTCTATTGTGTTTTGCCCATGTCAGTCCTTCTGTCTGAAATTCTTTGCACTTCTCTTATCTATCTCGCTTCTACTTATTCTTCAGGTTTCAGCCCATATATTACTTCTTTAATATTTTTAACTGACCAGGATTGACCCTATTATAATAATAATAAGGCAGCATAGAATCATATACTTTTCTTCCCTGGAAGATGTCACAGTTGAAAAATTGACATTAATTGAAATGATATTGATTAATGTCTGTACTTAACATTAGACTGAAATTTCCATTATAGCCTTAGTGTGTAGCAGACTTCTAGGCCTGTTGTATATATTAAATAAATGATTATTATATGAAAACTTTGGGAAATTTTTATTTGTTCATCCTCTTGGATCGTTAGAATTGAGGTAGGGATCTAATTCCTACATAGGAAATTTGGGATATTATAGAATGGCAAGTAAGCCATAGATCAAACAAGACCAAACGACGACAAACTTGTGCCATATTTAAGTCTTTAATATGGAGGGGTGTTATGCTCACTTTACAGAGTAAGAATGGATCCCTACTTAAAATTTGGTTCAGATGCTGAGACTAGTGATGCTATCATGCTCCAAGAATGTATGAGAAGACTTAATACTCATATAGTGAGGTTTTCTAGGGAGAGGACAGCATATTCCTAAGCAGGTCCACACAGACCACCACCCAATGGACCTATATGTTACACAGGATATCAGTCTTTGTCCTGAACCCTCTAAAGAAAGGGCAACTCCTGGTTAAAACATACATCCTGAGCCTAGCAACAGTGGTGGTATATTTTGGAATCAAGACACATGATTTAATCTGAGACACACAGATAAGTCTTGGCCAAGACACATGACCCAGGGCCACTTTAAGGAAGACCCCAACCACATACTCCAGTCCCTAGATCCCAAATAATGAAACTTCCAACATAGGTCAGTTAAATTCTAACAGAAGCTTAGTAGAACTCAGCAAATGTAGCACAAAATAGCACAGCTCAAATCACAAGTAGGTCAGCAGGCAGAAGCTCAAAGTGCATGCTCTCTAACAGGCAGAAGAGTCAGTCAGCAAGCCAAAGCAAGAGAAGAAAGACACCCAGCAGTGGAGGTTATCATCTAGACATGCCTACTGTGCCAATTGTTATGGTCACCCTACAGAGGAGAGATGGGTATCCCACCCAAATTTTACTTCATATATTGGTACTGTTGATACTATACATGCACCAAGAGAGTACGACAAGGCTAGTTATTCATGTGATGAGACTTTCTGGGGGGGAAAGCAGACAAGTTCCTAAGCAGGTCCAAAAATGGGTTGAGAAAACAGGGAAGAAGACTGGGTTGGTGTTTTATTGTGGTTAGTGGTGGGGCTTGGATGAGCGTTTCTGTGTACATGGCTCACGGCTTAGAGGTTTTGAACTTCTTTATGTCACCAAAAGAGGGAGCATCTGAGCTTTCTAACCAGCTTCCCCAGTCAGGTGTGGGGCAGAAGGGAAGGGGCAAAGGGAAAGCGAGAAAGCTGTCAGCTATCAAACAACAAAAATGGTATCTGACTCTATATTACAAGAGGGTGGGAAAGAGCTGCATGTATATTTCTGAGAGGCCTATTTTGGTGTTTAAAGTATGTCTGTTGATAGGAAATGTTGGGGATATTATTTTATGTAAATGATCCTTTTATATGTGTTAAAAACCATGCCTGAGAAAACCTTTCTTGCTTTCTTTTTAAATTCTCAAATTACATAATTTGATGTAAAGATTTACTGTAATACTGATTAACTAAGTCAATTATTGGCCTTGCAGACTTCGATTACCATTTTATGAGTCCAGTTCAAACTTGTGAATTCTGTCTGAATTTTATTTTGTTATCATACAGAATTCATGTAGGAAGTCAGTCAACTAGAATAGGCATGAGTAAATAAACTTCTCATTTGGACAGTCATTACACTTCATGATTTATATATGGCCACAATATGTAAATAGTTATTTAAAAAGATCCAATGTAAAACTGAACCTCTAGGCCCATTTAATGAGAAATCTCATTAAAGTGGTCTCTTTTTCAATTTCAGTTATGTGGGTTGAGCTTGGTCAGCTCTGGCCTTGTAGTTTTTTTTTTTTTTTTTTTAAGATTTTATTTATTTATTTGACACAGAGAGAGAGAGACCATAAGTAGGCAGAGGGGCAGGCAGAGGGAGAGGGAGAAGGAGACTCCCCACTGAGCAGGGAGCCCAATACAGGGCTCTATCTCAGGACCTTGGGATCATGACCCCAGGTGAAGGCAGAAGCTTAACAGATTGAACCACCCAGGCACCCCTTGCCTTGCAGTTTTAAGTTGTGGTTTGGTATCATTCTTCCAGAAGTTGCCCATTGGCATGGATCTTCCACTATACAACACTTAACTTGTTTTTAAAATTATCTGAATGGACAGAATGTAAATTCAGTGAAGGAAAGAAAAAATTTTTTGTTTGGTTCATTGCTATACCCTCTGAGCAATGTAATACTAGCTACTGAAGAAACATTTGTAGTTGAGTTCCTTGACAAGAAGTACTTTTTAACTTTTTGATAATTAAAAAGTTAATTATAATTTTGCTAAGTTATAAGCCTAATTTCAGTTTCAGAATTTTGGTGTTCCTTGAACAGAGTACCATGTTGTTTGTTTAAATTTAAATATATTAAGATAAGTAATTAGAAACAGAAATCCACTGGAATCTCTAGAAGGAATAATACGCAAAGCAATTTGTTAAGCTTATAGAAGTATGCATATTACTTATGTTTATTTGATACATTTGATTTTAAGGATATAGAAATTTCATATGAGCCCAATGACAGTATGTATATTATAGTCAGTTTTCTAGGGAACTAGATAGGTAAGATTCTTATTTTAGATTCTCTTTCTTTTTCAGGGAACTACATTATCTTCTTCTTTCTCTTAGTTTCCTTTTTTTTTTTTTCATATTACTGGAAATACTGTGAGGGAGGGGATAAGAATAAGGAGTATGGATTCAGATTGTGAAGGTTGAATTCTAGTTTTATGTAAATATGTGACTTTGGGCAAGTTACTTACCTCCTCTGTAACTCAATTTTTTTAACCTAGAAAATGTGACTAACAAGAGTAGTATCTATCTCATAAGGTTATTGTGAGATTAAATGAGATAATGTATGTAAAGCATTGAGCATAATCCTGGGCACATAGGTAAGTGCTTAAAAAGTGTTAGCGTTTATTACATTTTAGTAATGACTAAAATGTATCATTATAGTAACATGTGCTCATCATGGCTTTCTTCTTGTACCTCCATAGTCTCATTTTAAAACACAATTTATTCCTTCACTTAATTTATAGTCTCTTAATTTTTTAATTTGAAATTTCCAAGAAAAATACAAGGATGTCCTGGATCACAATTTTGGGCCAGATCACAGAGATTATAGCTTTCTGTCCTAGGTTAGCCCAGTCTAATCAGTTGTGTTGGAGTGGGGTATGGATCAAAAGGTATAAAACGTAGCTTCTTAGATGGTGGGCCTATGGACCAACATATCTAGTTTAGTAACACATAAGGAACTATACATATCTACAAATACCCAGGTGTATGTACTGCTGACCTCAAATAATTGCCTAGATCTACAATAAAATAACATGTAATATCAATGTAACTATTCCATTAATAGAAATTGCTTAGGATTAGTCAATGATGTGAAATCTATACAATTGGTTTGCTTAAAAAATTGTGTTGGCTTATATGTTTTCCCTGCATTTGGAAATAATCTAGTTATTTTATTTTATTAAGATTTTATTTATTTATTTGAGAGAGAAAGAGAGACATGCCCTGAGCCATGTACACAGAAACCCTCATCCCAGCCCTACCACTAACCACAATAAAATACAAACTCAGTCTTCTTTACCTGTTTTCTCAACCCATTTTTGGACCTGCTTAGGACTTGTCTGCTCTCCTGCAGAAAGAGAGACAGCATGGGTGGGGAGGGGAAGAGGGAGTGGGACAAGCAGACTCCCCACTGAGAAAGGAGCCCAAGATCATGGCCTGAGCCAAAGGCAGACACTTAACCAAAACTGAGCCATTCAGTTTCCCCTAAGCCATTTTATTTTTAAAGTATTTCAAAATCAAAATAATGTTTATGTTAGTAGAGGTTATTTTAAACTTAGCTGGAAATATATTTTATTTTCCAAAATGAATTTATTGACACAAAGATTTTAACAAACAGAAAGCAAAACTGAAAAGACATTAATAGTGGCTTAAATAAAGAGGCTGGGAATATGTTAGAAATGCTTGGCCAGTCAGGCTAATGTTGTCTTTAACTACTGGATATGCAATAAAATGCATTTCTGGGACAGTTTTACTCTGTTTGCACTTTGCTGCTGAACATTTCTATGTATTTGTAGCTTAGTCTAATAGCCCTTAGCACCAGGGCTAACTATATTGAATATAAAATCTTCTCAGGGGAGGTAAAGAGTATCCTCTCCTGTACTTTTTTAGGTTTATCCATCTAAATAACATAAGATTGGTCTTAATTATCCAGTCTAGATATCTACATTTAAAAAAGAAAACCTTAAAGTTTTCTTTAACTCAGAATGTTATGAAGATGACAGAATTCCTTGAAAATGTCAAACCAGTTTCCCTAAGAGATCAACATACAGTTGAATAATAAGGGAGTAATGGGTTCCAGTGGTAATTTTCAGTTTTTGCCCACTAAGAAACTAGTGCTAATCTGTAACAATTAACTGAGGAAAGTTTCTGTATGGGTTCTAAGTGGACCTTTTCTAGGTACTATGTGTTTGTTTTTTTCTTTTAAGATTTTATTTATTTGACAGAGAAAGAGATCACAAGTAGGCAGAGAGGCAGGCAGAGAGAGAGAGGAGGGGAAGTAGGCTCCCCATCAAGCAGAGAGCCCTATGTGGGGCTCCATCCCAGGACCCTGAGATCATGACCTGAGCCGAAGACAGAGGCTTTAACCCACGGAGCCACCCATGGCATGATTTTTGTTCTGTGAAATCTCTACTCTGCAAAGATCTCTTTTTCTTGCTTTTAGTAGGTTAAGCAGAAAGGAATTTAGTAAAAGGGCTCACAGATCTTCTGGATGGCTGTAAGACCAGTCCAGAGCTAAGGGTGAGAAGGCATAGGGAGGAGCCTAAAGAAAGGAACGATTCTGGACTCTGGTGCTTCTGGATACCTGCCACCACTGCCTTCTCCCATTATTCATTGCTGCCAAGCACTGTTATCCGGCCGATCTAGAGCTTTGAATTACTTCCTCAGGAGAAATCTTGGAGAGTCACATCAGATCAACTGTGCTTAGGTTTTTGGCCACATTCTCTCTAATAAGAATCAAAGAAAAGAAATAGCTTTTCTCCATGCACTGCAGTTGGATAAGGGTAGATCCTGAGTCCCACCTATTTTGGGATTCCTCATAGTGTGAAAAGTTTTTTCTTAATGGTTTGCTAATGCTATAGGTGTAAGCTGTACCTTATTATGAAGTTGTAGTTTTTGTTTAGGCATCAAAGAAAGACCCATACCTTGTTTGGTTAAAGCTTGGTGTTTGAATGCTGTGTTTTCCTTATCAACTCACCCTTTTAATGGCTTTAATGCTGTAGTTAAGCTTATTAAACCTGGAAGCTGCCTTCCGTCTTCTAAGAACAGTAGATATTTTTTGTAAGAGCAGTAGATATTTTTCTTTCCCACCAAACACATTTTTTTCTCTTTGGAATGACACATGAAAAATATGGGAATTGATTGTAAATAGAGTAAAAATAAACTCATATGTTGGTGTATTTTGTCTTTTCATTTCTTGTCATGAGGAATCAGTGGCAAACTAAATCTTACTGAAGTAGAGCTACTCTTCAACATACAGAATTTAGCAACTAAAAACTGATAAGAAGTTGACTACAGAGGGTGCTACAGCCAGAAAATTTTGTTACTATTTTTCCTTAAAAGTAGTTTCATCAATCATATAGAGTCTTGTAGTTTGGCTTGCATTAGGCCTAGAGCTTCACAAAGTGTACATTCATGGTAGACTTGATCAATTGCTCATCCTCAGGGCCCTACACAAGGGTAGGCACATAAATAATACCCAATAAATACTTTTTCATTGAATAATGAATAAAAAATTTTCAACATATGAATAGCCATATTAATATTGAGCTCATGTATTGAAATATGGATTTATTTTTTTAAGATTTTATTTATTTATTTGACAGAGATCACAAGTAGGCGGGGTGGGGGGAGCAGGCTCCCTGCTGAGCAGAGAGCCCAATATGGGGCTCCATCCCAGGGTCCTGAGATCATGACCTGAGTTGAAGGCAGAGGCTTTAACCCACTGAGCCACCCAGGCACCCCGAAATATAGATTTCTATACTCTGGATATAAGCCACTAAGGAAGCTCACCCTAGGAGGTTGGGGGTGAGATGGTAAGGTAGAACTTAAGTGTCCCTTCCCGGAGGGGGTGGATATCAACATAAATTATTTGGAACACATTGGTAGAGAGATTTGTCATTTATTTACTTACTTATTTGTTTGTTTGTTTATATCAATATGGACTTGTGTATTTATTTTATACTTTAGGTTATAACAAAGTGCTACATTATTTATGTAGTTGCTGAAATTGTTCCACATTTGGTCACTGGAGGCTCTTTCACATTGGCTCTTATGTCCCTTTGGCATGCCCTTATTCATAGTATTCTCAGTTATGATATGTCTCCTGGCTTTCAGGTTTCTAAGCACCAGCTAGTGCATCGCATTCCAGGTCATCACCTGTGGAAGTTATAGCAATTGTTCCACTAGTACATGCTAGGTCTTATTACTAGTGATGGGATCGTCCTTACCAGCCAAATTATCTAAATCCCAATTGCATCTTAAAGTGGGCTTCCCAGAAGCCCACTAGGATGGATTCCCTGGGAAACATGTTCTGAGCCAGAGTGATGCTTTGGGGAGTGCTTTTAGAAAAACACCTAGAGGAGGTAGGAAAATCAGCCTGGGCAGAAGGTGAAGCCAGACTGTAATGCATTTGCAACAGAGGCTTCAGCTAATCCCACAGGTATCTGTGAGGTTGGAGTGACCCTACAGAGATGTCTTAAGACAAAGGGTAGGTGTGTGTGGGAGTTTAAGGGGTTGGTACTCCACATTCACTGGGGAAGGGGTGTAACCTTGGGGACAGAAGCTCCCTTTAACAGTGGGCCATTCGTGGGAAGAGGCTCAGCTGTGTACTGTGGGCAGGCAAAACTCCAAGCACCTGGAGAAATGAGTGACTCAGTCCTGAAGGGAGAATCTGGAGTTATGACACAGCATCCACTGCAAATGAAAAATGTGCCTGTTTTATTCCTTATAAATATGCTTGGTTACTGCAATTTCTGTACTGTGCCATCCAATATGGCTTTTTCCTCCTACACTTTGAGCTTTTCCTTTCAATCCACTGACCTGTAAAAGCCAGTGACATGCTTAATAGCATTTTCTCATAGCAGTTTCTTAGGATTTATACCTTCGTACTCCTCCTGTTTAGTTTGATTCTGACCCATAAACACTTTTCAATTTTCCCCGTTTGGCTCCAAACTGGATTTTTCACTTTTCTACATTTTTCCTTGGAGTTTGAAGCCTGACTGTAGAAATTAATTGACATTTCCCAGTTCCTTTCCACTAAGTGGACTTTGTCCCAGCTGGGCTAGCAGAAGTCTGCTTTCAACTTGAGGAAAGGGAGAGCTTTCCTAAATACGTTCATTGGAGAGGAAAGTGATACAACAAAACAAAACAAACAAAAAAAACAAACCATGCTAATCTTTAGGCATGTTCAAGTCATTCCTTCAAAATTTCCTATGTTGTGAGACAACTTAAGACACCATTGCATCTACTGACCATATTTAAATGTTATAGAGAGCCTAGAGATAAGGACAGAAATTAATTAAATAAACAAAAAGGGACGTTTGCCCTGATCCAAATGCCAAAATTCTAGATACAAATACCACAACAAATATATTAAACTGAGTATATCACTAGAAGAAACCTTAAACACTGTGTTTATTGTTAAGAAATACTTGTAAAATTTTGAACTAGCTTTTCTAACTCTAAACACAAATGGAGTTGTGTGTGTGTGTGTGTATACATA
Source organism: Mustela nigripes (assembly GCF_022355385.1). Classification (NCBI taxonomy): domain Eukaryota; kingdom Metazoa; phylum Chordata; class Mammalia; order Carnivora; family Mustelidae; genus Mustela; species Mustela nigripes. Next base: position 150,494,180 of record NC_081557.1, on the reverse strand, counting down.
TTCATATGTATCCTTCTAAATGCCAACCAGTTAATTATGTAATAAATGTACATAAAAGGAGAAAAGTAAATGTTTCCTTTTAAGGCATTCATGGCATCCATCACTGCCCTTCTTTCCTACCTGTAGTCTGTGTACTTATCAAAATGTAAAGGCTCTTCTACCACTGTCAAAAAAAAAGACAGACATGATTTATGATTCTTACATTATTTTGAAATCATGTTACTCCTTTACTCCTTTAATAGCTTTATATTTCTCACATTGTTCAGTTAAAAAAAATAGAGGTCAAAATTGAACAGTGGTTCAATTCAAAACACAGAGACTAGTATACTGTTAGCTTTTATTTGTTTTTACTGTGAATGAAGCATTTGGCATGAGTAGCTTTTATAAGTAAGTGACGGCTAAATACAGGTCAGCCTTCTAATGGCTTTACTTGAACTTAGTATTTGTTGTTGTGACATTTCAACCAATCATGAAATGTCATGGATGAAATTAAACCAAACTAAATTTATATGACACAACATTTTATTTCATCATGGGCCATATTAAAATGACTTTTGATTTGTTTAAATATTATTTATTTATTTGACAGACAGATCACAAGTAGGCAGAGAGGCAGGCAGAGAGAGAGGAGGAAGCAGGCTCCCCACCAAGCAGAGAGCCCAATGTGGGGCTTGATCCCAGGACCCCCAGAGTGTGACCCAAGCTGAAGGCAGAGGCTTTAACCCACTGAGCCACCCAGGGGTCCCTGCTTATATATCTTTTTACATGTAGTTTTATTACTGACATTTATGTAGGGCATGTTTTAAAGTGGGCTTTTAAATGCAACACAGTATATCATAATTTACTTAGATTGGATATGGGTAAAATTTCTAAACATAAGCTTTGCAGAAACATGCAGTTTTATGTTGTAAGATTAGGTAATATGTTGTAATTCATATATATATATTTCTGGAAAAGAAAATACTAAAACAATTAATTATAAACACTAAAAAAACCCTTCATCTGTAGATGGTTTTTGATAGATGTTTCCTTCTCCTTACTCCATTCCATAACCTATAATTTGCTTTGGTTTACATTGGCAGGTACTTAAAACCATTTCAATATAAGAATATGAATATTCTACTTAAAGAATACACCTTTTTTCCTATGACATACTTAATTACATTAAGAAAAAAACTTCAAATTATCTATTAATTTGGTTGTTATTAAATCATATTCCTCTAAAAAGGTTTAGTTACTTGATTAAAATTGCTACAGTTTTTTTTTAACAACCTCAAAACAGTAAGACACATTTCTATGTTTCTTAAAATATTAGACATATTATTTCTACAAGAGATATTCTTTTAAAATATCTTCTGTACTTAGGCTGAAAGAATAAGGGAACATTTAATTTTATGTGAATTTACGGCTATTCTTTCTGCTTGAAACATTGGGATTGTACTGAGTTAGTGTTGGCAATGTCCCAAATATCCACTTTTTATTTCTTCATTCGATGAAGTTTTGGCTAAATTAAAACTTTAAAAAGACTTGACTGTGCAAGATAGCATGTAGTCACGTCTGCAGAAGGAAAGGGCTAGTTGGATAGATCTGCCTCCCAAACTAGGAGGTGGAAAGAAACCATGAGGGAGACAATGAGAAAGACTCCAGGTAGCAGGAAGAAGACGGATGTGGAGGGGACTGAGAGAGGTGTAGATGAAAAGGAAGGGCTGTACACCTTGTCTCGGGGGTGTGTGTGGCGATGAATCCGTCCCTGCAAAAAGAGCTAGCTGGAACCCCTGCGGAAAGCTGCCTCCGTTTTCATCCTCCCTTTTACTTATCTCTACTTCAGAGTTTATGGTTAATTATTTTTAGACATCATTTCCCACTTGCCCTCTTCACTCCCATTCTGTTGCTAAGTGACTGGAAGATAGAGTGACCTCTGAATTCATTCTTCTCATTATATTGTTAGATTTTTTTCCACATCACTCAAGGGAACAAGTTGATTGTGTAAGTTCAACACCCCTCCAGTGTTCAAGTTGACATTTCACCTAATGAATAGCCCCCCTTGGCCTCGTTATTCTGGGGATGCATGATTAAAGCAATAATGCTACTTGTTTAGTGGAATTAAGATTTCATTTTGCCTTTTGAATTAATTGCCCAAGGCTTTATTTCTTTTTTCTTGCTTAAGGCATATTATTATGCCCATCTGTGTTAAAATAAATATATTTTTAAACATCCATCCTTAGAAAAATTAAAAAAGTTACTTTAATGGCAAAATTTTAACCCTGAGGATTTAAAAATAAACATGTATATGTACAATATTTTAATTTTATGGGAGTTCTATAAAGGCACTGAATTTGGCCTTTTGTTTTTGAATCCTTTAGTATTGTACATGACTTTCCAATATAGCTATCTGACATACAGTGGAAACTAACTATATGTATATTTTTCATTGAGTCCCTGTGATGAGAATTTGAAATTTTTTGAAATGAGGTTAATATTAAAAATGGTTTCACATATTATAAGGAATTCTTACTAAAAATCAAAATGCTTTTGTGTGTAGTACTATTGTTATTTTTACTCTTTGGGACTTTAGTCTCTATATATTTAACCTCTATGATGTGAAATGTTATTTATCTGTCAAGCTGTATATATAAGAAACACATATATAGCACTTATTATGCAAAAGGCACTGTATGCTTTACAAATGTTATCTTGTTAATGTAGAATCAGTGAGGAAAATATCTTCTTTTCTCTCTGGCAACAATTTGGAAAAGTGCATGTGTAATCCATACACAAACACACACAAACCTAGAAATGATTACAGATGTCTGGAACATGAAAAGGCTGAACATGACACTCTGATGGTGGTACAGAGGGTTTTGCACAGTAACTAAAGGGATGAATTTTATACTTTTTGATATTTAAATAGCAAAATGCCTTGAGAAATGTTGAAGAAAAAGATGTAACTAGGCAGAGATAGTGGTTAATATACCTCACGTGGATAAGATACTTGTGTTTGATGGTGAGATCTAAACAGGTGGTATCTGTTAAAACCATTAGAACCAATTTAAGCAATATTTTACTAATTTTTCAAATGAAAAGATGTTGAAAAAATCATGTTTCTCTGTATTAATGTAATTCTGTGCAGGATATTTTAGAAAAAGAAGTTAAATATTTGTGTCTTGGTTGAGGCCTTATATGTATGAATTTTAGGTACAATTTGGGAAAAAAATCAATTCCTGAGAGGCCATTTCTAATATATTTAAAATGTTTCTTGGTCAGTGTTTTTGAGAAATTTAATCTTTGTTTACTGTGTAGCATTTGGGAGATTTGGATTTGAATCCTATTGCCGCACTGATGATGTATGAATTTGGAAGATTTCCTAGCCATTTATCATTAGGCCTTAAGTTTTTTATCTATGAAAAGAAGTTGCTTAGACATTTGCTATGTTTTCTTTTAACTAAAAAGAGAAGTTGAAAGCTTAGCATCTGTTATTTTACAATATGTTGTAATAGCATTTTAAAAATAAGATTTTATTTATTTATTTGTCAGAGAGAGAAAGAGAGAGAGAGAGCACAAGCAAGGGGAGCGGTAGGCAAAGGGAGAAGCGGACTTCCCCAGAGCAAGGAGCCAATTTAGGGTTCAGTCCCAGAACTTTGGGATCGTGACCTGACCTGAAGGCAGACACTTAATGACTGAGCCACCCAGGTACCCTGTAATAGCATTTTTTAATTAAAAAGATACAGTCTTCACTATAAAACTGAAAAATACATAAAAGCACAAGTACTGGGGCACCTGGGTGGCTCAGTGGGTTAAAGCCTCTGCCTTCAGCTCAGGTCATGATCCCAGGGTCCTGGGATTGAGCCCCGCATCTGCTCAACAGGGAGCCTGCTTCCCCCTCTCTCTGGGCCTGCCTCTCTGCCTACTTGTGATCTCTGTTTGTCAAATAAATAAATAAAATCTTAAATAAAAAAGCACAAGTATTAAATATAATACTTAAGTATGTACATTTAAGTACATTAAGTATGTACATTTTTCTATCTCTATAGAACTATATTCATACCTTCTTTTAAAAAAAAGATTGGGGGACATATTGTACACATTTTTGTTATGTTTTTTCACTTGACAATGTATTGTGAATATTTATACATATTATGATTTATAAATGGATAAGTGGAATTTTTTTTTTTAAGATTTTTATTTATTTGATAGACAGAGATCACAAGTAGGCAGAGAGGCAGGCAGAGAGAGAGGAGGAAGCAGGGTCCTTGATGAGCAGAGAACCTGATTCGGGGCTTGATTCCATGACACTGGGATCATGACCTGAGCCAAAGGCAGAGGCTTCAACCCACTGAGCCACCCAGGTGCCCCGAATTACGTTATTTTTAAAAATACTTTTATTAGAGGAACCTGAGTGGCTCAGTCAGTTAAGTCAAACTCTTGGTTTCATGATCCCAAGTCCTTAAATTGAGCCCCATGTTGGGCTCTGCACTGGGTGTGGAGCCTGCTTAAGATTCTTTCTCTCCCCCTCTCCCACTGTCCCTGCCTGCTCTGCCCCTCTTAAAACAAAATTACTTTTGTTAATCCATTTTTATTAAACATTTAGTTTTTCAGTTATTTTACTATGAATAATGCTATAGTTGACATTCTTATATATTAATCTGTATAGATACTTGATTTTATCTTTAGCATAAGGTCTTAGGTATGGGATTCTTTAAATATTAAGCATTTTTAAGCAATTGAATATCTTGTTATCATACTACCTCCAAAGTTTGTATCAATTTTAATTTGCAACATCTAATAATTCAAGAAATGTTTATTTGGTCCCTATTTTATATTGGACAGACATGAATGAAGTGAGGTATTGAGAGAAATAGAGGTCTGGGAAGAGAAGAGCAGGGTTGGTCTGTTCTGCATTGAATATTAGTCATCAAGATACTTCAAGAATTTGAGAAGTAGAGCAATATTTTGTTTTTTATTTCTTTGCTATTAAGCAGGAAAAAAAAATTTTTAAAGTTACTTTGATGGCAGTTTTGTATTGGGACTATTTTGTTCTGTTGACTACCTTGCTTGGCTTCTTGTCCCTCTTTGATGAAGGGAGAAAGTGAACGGTAATGTTAATTACTTCTCCATTTGGTTTCAAATCATAGGATGTTTTTGCTATCAAAATTAGATGACTTTACTTTCCATTATATATTGGTAATAAGCTGATCTTTTTTTTTTAATGCTTTAGTGTTCTCTTTTATTGTTCTTGTGTTCGCTCTGTTCTGTGTTTTCTTTTTTTTAATGGTTCTGTTTTGTGTTTTAAAGTGCATTTCTAATGTGCCACTTTTCCTACTTTAATACTTTTATACTCAGTTCAATTGTTCTTTTATGGGGATTCTGACACTTATCTCTAGTTGCTTTTAAGATTTTATCACTGTGTTGGTTGCTCTTTGTAATATTTTTAGGTGTGGATTTATTCTTATCTATCCTGCTAAGAACTTCATTATGGTTTTCAGCTATTTAGGAGATTTAATTGTCATTATCAATTCAAACATTGTCCCTTGCCCATTCTGTTTAATTTGCTTTATGGCTTCTGAAACCCCTGTTGTATTTATTCTAGACCTTGTTATTCTATTGCCTATATCTCCCAATCTTTTATATTTTCCATCTCTTTATTAGTATGTGATAAATTCTTATAAATTTCTTTCTAGTTGATTAGCTCGACTGTTTCTCTTTAGCCTGTACAGCCCATTAGGCTTTTAATTATAAAAACTTCTTTTCCCACAACTTCTGTTTAGTTCATTTTATATCTGTCAGTTTTTCTTTTTATCATAGTGGTAGTCCATTTCTTATGGCACTTGTCTCCTATTCTGATTCTTTAATTATTTCGCTTACTTTTACTTATGGTCTTTCCAATTGTTTTTCATCATATAAAGTTCTTGCGTGGTAATACTTCTTTTATAGTATCTGATGATTCTCCCTTGTGGTATTTGCTTTCCTTGTGATATTTCTGGACATTAGTGATTTATCTTTTGATTTCTTCTTTCATTTCTGGTACCTGGTTACTTTAATCACCAGGTCACTGAAGAAAGCTTGTTGGTTTGTAGCATTTGCCAGTTTCTATGGTATAAATATTCTCACTAAAGCCAATTCTAAACTACTGAAGTGGTGTCTTCAAGCTTGGAGTTGGGAAAAGCTGTGCTGATTGTGGGAGCCAACTTTAGAACACCACTGGCAATTTTCCTCCTCTAATGTAAATTCAACTGTGCAGTAACTACTTTTTGTTACAGTTTACCCAGCTCATCTGTAGTTTTGTCATGTAAGAGTTTCTATGTTAGCTACCAAACATCGCAGGAAGAATTAATTCCAATTCTCATGAAACTCTTCCAAAAAATAGAAGTTTGGTAAATTCCCTTGGGAAGCCGTCTGGCCCTGGGCTCTTGTTTGTTAAAGATTTTTTGATAACTGTTTCAATCTCCTTACTGGTTATGGGTCTGTTCAGGTTTTCTATTTCTTCCTGGTTCAGTTGTGGTAGTTTATTTGTCTCTAGGAATGCATCCTTTTTTTCCCGATTGTCAAATTTGCTGGCCTAGAGTTGCTCATAATATGTTCTTAAAATTGTTTGTATTTCCTTGGTGTTGGTTGTGATCTCTCCTCTTTCATTCATGATTTTATTTATCTGGGTCCTTTCTCTTTTCTTTTTGATAAGTCTGGCCAGGGGTTTATCAATCCTATTAATTCTTTCAAAGAACAAGCACTAGTTTTGTTGATTTGTTCTATTGTTTTTTGTTTGTTTGTTTGTTTGTTTCTATTTCATTGATTTCTGCTCTTATCTTTATGATTTCTCTTCTTCTGCTGGATTTAGGCTTTCTTTGTTGTTCTTTCTCCAGCTCCTTTAAGTGTAGAGTTAGCTTGTGTATTTGAGACCTTTCTCATTTCTTGAGGAAGGCTTGTTTCACTGTTTATTTTTCTCTCAGGACTGCTTTGCTGTGTCCCACAGATTTTGAACTGTTGTGTTTTCATTATCATTTGTTTCCATGAATTTTTTCAATTCTTCTTTAACTCTCTGGTTGACCCATTCATTCTTTAGAAGGATGGTCTTTAGTCTCCATGTATTTGGATTCTTTTCAAATTTCCTCTTGTGATTGAGTTCTAGCTTCAGAGCATTGTGGTCTGAAAATATGCAGGGAATGATCCCAATCTTTTGATACCGGTTGAGACCTGATTTAGGACCCAGAATGTGATCTATTCTGGAGAATGTTCCATATGCACTAGAGAAGAATATGTATTGTGTTGCTTTGGGATGAAATGTTCTGAATATATCTGTGATGTCCATCTGGTCCAGTGTGTCATTTAAGGCATATATTTCCTTGTTGATCTTTTGCTTGGATGATCTGTCCATTTCAGTGTAGAGAGTATCATTGTATAATTGTCGATGTGTTTCTTTGATTTTGTTATTAATTGGTTTATATAGTTGGCTGCTCCTACGTTAGGGCCATAGATATTTAAAATTGTTAGACCTTCTTGTTGGACAGACACTTTGAGTATGATATAGTGTCCTTCCTTGTTTTTTATTATAGTCTTTGGCTTAAAATCCAATTGATCTGATATAAGGATTGCCACCCCAGCTTTCTTTTGATGTCCATTAGCATGGTAAATGGTTTTCCACCCCCTCACTTTGAATCTGGAGGTGTCTTTGGGTCTAAAATGAGTTTCTTGTAGGCAGCATATTGATGGGTTTTTTATTTTATCCATTCTGATACCTTGTGTCTTGATTGGGGGCATTTAGCCCATTTACATTCAGAGTAACTATTGAGAGAAATGAATTTAGTGCCATTGTATTGCCTGTAAGGTGACTATTACTGTATATTGTCTCTGTTCCTTTCTGGTCTACTACTTTTAGGTTCTCTCTTTGCTTAGAGGACCTCTTTCAATATTTCCTGTAGAGCTGGTTCTTTCAATTTTTGTTCTTTCAATTTTTGTTTATCCTGGAAGCTTTTTATTTCTCCTTCTATTTTCAATGATAGGCTACCTGGATATGGTATTCTTGGCTGCATGTTTTTCTCATTTAGTGCTCTGAATATATCATGCCAGTTCTTTCTGGCCTGCCAGGTCTCTGTGGATAAATCTGCTGCCAATCTAATATTTTTACCATTGTATGTTACAGACTTCTTGTCCAGGTCTGCTTTAGGATTTTCTCTTTGTCACTAAAACTTGTAAATTTTACTATTAGATGATAGGGTGTGGACCTATTCTTATTGATTTTGAGGGGGTTTCTCTGCATGTTGCTTGTTCCTTTGCCATATTAGGGAAATTCTCTACAATAATTCTCCCAATATACCTTCTACACCCCTCTCTCTTTCTTCTTCTGGAATCCCAATTATTCTAATATCCTCTTATGCTATCACTTATCTCTTGAATTCGTCCCTCGTGGTCCAGTAGTTGTTTGTCTCTCTTTTGCTCAGCTTCTTTATTCTCCATCATTTGGTCTCCCATATCACTAATTTTCTCTTCTGCTCATTTATCCTAGCAGTAAGAGCCTCCATTTTTTTAAAATTAATTTTTTATTTTTTATAAACATATATTTTTATCCCCAGGGGTACAGGTCTGTGAATCACCATAT